>NW_006238923.1:18029480-18044617 GCF_000375325.1 Capsella rubella
AAAACACACATATATATATATATATATATATATATATATATATATATATGATTTTCTGATTTCAAAAATAATATTGCACTTAAATAGTACGTATATGATTATCATATTTAAAATTTCACAACTATACCCAATTATCTCTATATTTTTTATTAAATATAGTTTTAAAATTAGTTATTTAATATTATATTTCGTTCATTCAGCGAAATGTATCCAATCAACTTACGCAGTATGCTATATGATTTTTTGTTAACATATAAGTAAAAAATGATACAACATGAAATACTAAAATATGGTAATTATACATATATATAACTAACCCATATTTTATTACATTAGATTAGCAAACTCAAACGGAAACGACAATGCAATTTAGAGAAGGTCGGAAACACATTACACAAGGATAGTAAAACATTTAAAAGATACGTTTACAGTTTCACGTTTAAGAAGGAATCATATAGGAGAGAAATAAACACCAATAGCATCGAAAGCACCACCATCTCTCCCATGGAATCCGACAATAGCATTACCTTGACTCTCCAGAACAAATTTGGTCCCCGACACAACCCCATACGTGGGAGAGACTCTCCCTTTCGATGTTTTGAAACTCAACGACGTAATGACCAAAACATAATGATCCGGGAATAGGATATAGTTGTACGTACCCTCCACTGATGTCAAATATTCATTTGGATAGTCTATCACAAACTGCAATAAAGAAAAATAATGTTAGAAATCTAATATTTAATGTACATAGATATAAAGAGTTCTTGACTCATTGTCTACTAATTTTGTTAATAATTTATGATAAGGTAATGTTAAGTTTGAGAGTTAATAAGAATTTAATTAGGACCTCTTGTGTCTCTCCCTCCTTGTTCCCATGGTGACTTGTCACAACTTGTCCGTCTTTTTCGTAGTCGGTATCGATACTCCTTATAACAGTGCTAATAAAAGTAACGGACACCTTTCTCACACCATCATAATTAGGACCATCATCCCAAGGTTCGCCTCCCCAACCACCAACGAGTTCAGACTTAGTAGGAGTAACTTTTGTGAAATATGCTCCAATGGAATTTAGGGCTTTCCCAGCCGATCCATGGAAACCAGTGATCATCTTGCCGCTTAACCCACCAAGTGAAAACTTTGTATTACCTTTTGGATATCCAATCACTTCAGAAGTCTTCTTGTTGGTTTTGATTTCAAGTGCTTGCATCACACCGGATTTGTCGTAGTAACCATCAACGGATACAATATGTTCACTGTTTTGGTAATCAATCTCAAACTGCCAACACAAAAGAGTTAATACTTTGATAGGAATGTCCACTATAATTAAAACTTTCGTGATATTAAAAAAAATATATAGAAAAAAATATATATTTTAAAACGTACCATATGTGTGAAACCACTTCCCAGAACACCATGGATTGGTCCATCTATAGATTGTCCATCTTTGACATAATCAAATTTGATGTATTGTATGCCTTCAAGACCACCTCGTATATAAACTTTTGCTACATTGTCATGGTCTGCTCCATCATCCCATACCTTGCCCCCTTTCCCACCAAGTGCATCCAATTTTTGGGCCATTGCAAACCCATTTGAATCTTCATACATAAAATTGAATGGTACCATTGTGTTATATAAATTTCGATTTGTCACTAATTTTTATTGAGAACTTAATTTTCTAGGAAAGCTTCAAACGAATTAAAAAATGGTAGAATGCTATAATCTTACTAACATTTGGAGCTATATATACACTTTATAACATAATTAAGATAAATATATGGAAAACCAAGTAGCGTGAGTATATGCATGATGCATTGTATGTCCTCTTTAATATCCACAACATGAATGCTGTGAACTGAAACTATGCATAAGGAGCTTAGTTACCTAGAAAGGCTGAAGAGAGAAAGAGAAATATGTAGATGATAAACATGATCGATGTGTGTTATGGTGATTGATGAAGAAGCTGATAATCGAAATGCTTATTTATACAAGTTTTGGCTCTTTCAAAAATGCATATTCCTATAGTATATTTAACTAGTGGCCTCTAAGTCAATATAGCTTAATGTTTCTTAGTTCTCAAATTTTCACCATTTTTAGTATTTATTAAATATACTATTTTAAAAGAAAGTTGACTAAACCATTAGACGACTCCTAAACTTTAAATCTTAAAGAACGTGGATTATATATGATTACTCGAGTATTTAACCCGAACTTAACCGAAGTAAAGTATATGCGGGATCGATCACAAGGAGCAATGGTACACTAAAGACTTTCGAAACTCGTTATCAGCTAAAGCGGAAAGGGTTTTTGCTTGGTTTTCAGTTTTGTAAATAAAAATGCAAATAAAAGAGAGATTTAAACTTATGAATTAAAGACATTGGACTGTAGGGTAATTTCAGAGAATCAATGAATAACAAATAAAAGCAATAAGGAATTCAAACATGAAGAACCGTTCTTGAACATGAACAGAAATTTAGACCAATTCTCCCTCAAGACAGTAATCACTAAATTCAACTATTCAATTACTAAACTCTCATTTGTAATTTCCAAGCCAAATTCGCATTATCAAACAGGTTCATTTGGTTCACAAAGCATTCTAACATCAACTCTCGCAGGGTAGAAATACTATGCTCAATTTACATTCATTCAGGCATTTTATCGAACATCTCTGAAACACATAAAAGCCTAAGTTCTAAAACCGGGTGATCAGTCCTATTATAGCATTGAGAACATGTAAATTGAAGAATCTAAAGACTAAGAATTCCCTAAGATATCTAATCCATCAAATCATTGAAACTCCTACTTAAAACCCTAAAACCCAATTAAGAACTACTCACACATTGCAAAAGAGAAAACAAAAATCATAGATGAAGAAAACATAATGAAATTGCATAAATAAGAAAGGGTTTAGAAATCTTCTCCAAATTGTCAAAGAGGATGGATTCTTCTCCCAAAATTGTTTTGAAAGCAAAGAACAATGTTTAGAACTGAAAAATATGAAGGATAGCTGCTCAAAAGTCGAGCCTAGGGTTTAAAAACAATAGGAGACGAGTTGGGTATGTTTCGGATCGAATATGGGCTCAAAAATACGTCAGAGGTAAGAGATCGATCGGTCCCGGGTGTAGACCGATCGGTCTGGGACTCTCAGGTTTCAATCTGCATCTACTTCAGTTACTCGTCAGAATGACCTGTCTTCACGAAATCGGGTGTAACTCTTAAATGAACCGTTAGATTTCTTTGAAGTCAGTTGCAAATGAAATCTAACATCTGTATTCATCTTGGGTCAAAATATGAAAAAGATCTAACGGTGGAAAGTTGTTCATCTGATCCCAAACATCTGACACTTCTACATGAATCTGCATCTCCAAATGTGTGTTTGCTTCCCAAAACAGCTCGTTTTATTCTAAAGCAACCTAAAACCTGTAAAAACTCTATAATGGACTAAAAGACTCTAAAAACACACTTTGACTCAATAAAAGTTATAAAATGAAAAAGAAAAAAAAGACTTAAAACCGATAAAAACACAATATATCAATATATAATGTTTTGGATATCAAAGTAAGTTTGCAATGTGTACATGCAACCACAACATGTTTTTATATAAAGCAAGATGAATACTGTCAACCAATTTTTTTTTTTTTTTCTATTTCAATCTAATGAAAGAAACTAGAATTGAATGATTGAAAATAAGGAAGAAAGTAAATCAAATCTTTAGCTTATTCGCTTAAGCTAAACCAACCCGCAAGGAAGCCCTTTAAGTTTTTTTTGTTGATTCGTGGAAGTGAAGGGAGGTGAAAAGATTCGAAACACTTTTGTCAACTTTTCGGATAAGCCGGGAGGATGGGAAGCTTCTCTCCACACATGAACGTTGAGCATATGTGCCTTATTATATCCAAGAAATCTAGACTGATTTGATAACCTAAGGGCATCTCCAGTGGGAGGTACTTTGTGAGGTACTTAGAAAAAAAAATTCAAATTAAATCAAAACTACATAAAAACTGAAGGAACGTTACTTATTGAAGCAATCTGAGAAGCGGTACTTAGATGACGTGGTTCTTTTTTATTGGATATGTTTATATGTCAAAAATATTTTCTTTTTCTTTTGTCTTTGTTTTTATGTTTTCTCTCTCTCTCTCCTGCAAAAATAGCAACGATGCTAGTGAATTGTTGAGTGGAGATGGTCTAAGAGACTACCACATAACTCCGACAATATTAAATAAATATTAAATAATATTAAATAAATATGATAGCTAAAGAAACATAATTTCTGTTTATATAAAGAGTGTTAACTCAATTTAATAATGGATCATCTATAGTTTAATGTCTTTTTTTTCCTTACATCTTTTAGATTAACAAGGTCCGAATCAATAGCCAATCTCTACTCACATGATAACACAATTTCGTGGATTCGAACTCCCGTGGGGAAGGTGGAGCAAAAAATGTTTGTAAAGATATTTAGAAATAAAAATCAAAATGGATCATTTCTATACTTATATTAGTATTGCTTTTTTTCTTATTTTAAAAAAATATTTCTTATGTTTCTAAATTTTATTAAACAATTCATTTACTTTCAAGCCTAGAATACATAGTTCAAGTTCATGAAAAATAAAGTTTAGACAGAACAACTCATTTGACACCTCTGCGGAACATGTAATACATTATCAAACACATTTTGTGTATGAAAAAAATCTTCAATAGAGAATCGAACATAAACCAATCATATTCTGAATGTGGCATTTGTATTGATATGATGTTTCAAGCAAAACTGAGTGTTGAACTTTGGGGTGAAGAATGTGTGATTAAATGAGTTTCTCTCATTGAGCGAACTCCGATGGGTTTGTTGCCTGCCCAATACACCGCATGAGATATTGCAAGGGTGTCTACATCAATACTAGTGTTTTGTCTTGCCTATGCTCATAAATTTCGGGAAGAACGGTTGAAATTTATCTAATATTGATTCTTGAAACACATACATTATGCATGTGTTTGCTAGTGATATTGGGGTTTAGAATGTGATATGGCCTGAGATGCCTACACGAGATATGCCTACACCCCAAAACGTATATCTGAATCTATTTTTCTTTACGAAAGAGATATATAATACCTACTTGTATTTAGTTAATCACTCTCTCAGATCTAGTTGATGTAATGAACCATGAATTTTGACTTTTGAGAAATTTATATATAATTTAGTTACTCACTTTTCTCGCTTTCTTCATGTGTTGAATACTTGATTGTAAAAATGAAGTTTCTCAGCACAAGATTAATATTGACTTCTTGTTTGTTTATTAAATAATAGGCAAATGATAGTTAGCGATATCAAGTATTGGTCACGGTATTGTCACATGCTACCTATTTTAGTGTATTAGTAACTATATCAGCTATTAGTCTATTACTTTGTATAATGACATGTACTAATTAACGAGTGTATGATAACACTATACATTAATCATCGTTTTTGTTGAATATATGTTTGGATGGATCGGGCGATATCAGATTTCCACATGCAATACACCGGAAGCATGGATCGGTTTCAAGTTTACAACAAACATAGCAATATAGCATCTTTTATATTTTTTTTTTAGCAGGTTATGCTATTTTAGTAAACTGACAATATATAAATTGACGATATGAAAATATACCAGAAGTGTGTGTGATACTTTCCTAACGTATATTTATAAGTTTTATATTCATTGCGAGTCAGCTTGATAAACAAACATATGCAGAAACACTGAGTCGCTGGCTATAACCATTGGCCAACCGAAGGGATATCAACTTACTCTTCCTTAAATCTAACAACAATATACGTTCAGAAAGTAACAAAGCACCAACACTAAGCATCATGCATTGAGGGAGAGTCAATTTAGTAGAAGAAGATATGAATAGCTTTCTCCGTAACGATCTCACCTCCATGCATGCATTTATATTATTCATGTATCTCCGGAGGACCAAAGCGAATCTAAAAATGTTTTAAAAGCTGAATCTAGTACAAGTTACCATCTCCGGAACATAAAATTTTCTTATATAGTGGACAAAAGAGGAGTATTCTAACGAGCTTAGAGCAACTTCATTGGCATTGCTTAATGGTAAGCTTAAGACATTACCTATATTTATTGCATTATATTTAATGCAAAATCAAGCACTTTTCATAAGTTTTGTTGTCTAAATTAACTCTTTAAACAGAGGTTAAAAACCACTTGTGAATTTATTTAAAAAAAATTAATGCAAAAAAATAAGTAAGCATCCTCCAATAGTGCTAACCATGGGAGATGGTCTTACAAATTTACAATTACTTAGGAAGGGAAAAAAGTTAGACGGGATCATGTGATTTGACCACGTTGGTTCATATATACTACACTATCAAAGAGAAAGATCACGTCAAACACGTTGCGGAAAAGGTGCTACGGTTTCATTGGAGCTTAAAAAGGAGAAAGTTTTGTTTGCATTTTGATTCATGACTATGACTGAATTTTGTTTTATTTGTAAATATTGAAATAGAGATGTTTAATAATTAAACCTTGTTTTATTACAAACGATAGTAAACTCGGAATAAATTACTAATTTAAGAAACATGGGAGTACGTACGTAGCTATAGTAAAGCATTATTCAAGATACAACAACCATAAATAGCAACATGCATGATACTGAAACACGAGTGGAGTTCGTAACTATATTCCCATCGACGGAATCCTACATGGGTTTATATATAACCTTTATAAAATTGTCGAATTACGAGGAAGGAATCGGAGAGAAATAAACTCCCATAGCGTCAAAAGCACCACCATCCCGTCCATGGAATCCAACAATAGCATTACCTTGGCTCTCAAACACAAATTTGGTACCTGACACAAACCCATACGTGGGAGAGACCTTCCCTTTTGATGTTTTGAAAACCAACGACCTAATGACCAAAACGTTATCATCGGGGAGTATGTTGTAGGTACCCTCCACTGATATCAAATATTCATTTGGATAGTCTATCACAAACTGCAATAATATAGAAAAACAACAATGTTAGTAAAACCCTAAATAAAAATTAACATCTAATATAATCTTGTAAGGTATAAATATATAGACTGTTTGGCTTATATAATAGATAGGCCTAATGAGTTTACTTAAGAATGTTATGTTTAAGAGTTTGGTACCTCCTCTGTATCTCCATTCTTCATCCCATGGTAACATGTTACAACTTGGCCGTCCTTTTCGTAATCGACATTGATACTCCTTATAAGAGTGCTAATGTAAGTCACGGATACCTTTCTCACGCCATCATAATTAGGACCATCATCCCAAGGTTCGCCTCCCGTTAGACCACCTACGAGTTTTGACTTAGTAGGAGGAGCTGTTGCTAAATATGCTCCAATGGAGTTTAGAGCTTTCGCAGCGGATCCATGGAAGCCAATCATCATCTTGCCACTGACTCCACCGAGTGAAAACTTTGTAGTACCCTTTGGATATCCAATCACTTCAGAAGTCTTAATGTTGGTTTTGAATTCAAGTGCTTGCATCACACCGGATTTGTCATAGTAGCCATCAACGGATACTATATATTCACTGTTTAGATAATCAATCTCAAACTGCAAACAAATATGGTGATTACATTATTTTGTAGACATTATACAATAACCTAAATATGTGATATGGGGATCCACCACGCATACTATGATTCAAGTTTGAGTTTCATTGGTCACTGGAGATAAAATTTATATATAAATCATACCGTCTCTGTGAAACCGCTACTCGAAACACCATGGATAGATCCATTTATAGTTTGTCCATCTTTGACATAATCAAATCTGATGTATTGTATGCCTTCAAGACCACCTCGTATGTAAACTTTTGCTACATTGTCATGGTCTGCTCCATCGTCCCACTGCTTGCCTCCCTTCCCACCAAGTGCATCTAACTTTTGGGCCATTGCAAACCCATTTGAATCTTTAACATAAAGATTGAATTAATGAAGGAATTGTGTATTAAAACATTAATATGGCATAAATAAAATAACGTTGATAAGAAGAGCTTAGTTACCTATAATGGCTGAGGAGAGAACAAGAAATATATAGACGATAAACATGATCGTTGTGCTGTGTGGTGACTGATGAAGAAGCTGGGATGCGGGAGGATACTTATTTATACACACAGTTCTGGGTCTTTCACATAGTATACCTATAACTAGTGGCATTATAGAATTATGTTTCTCATTTCTCAAGTTTTAATTCACCATTTCAAGTATATACATGTATTATTTCTTAAAAAAAACGTTGCTGGATATTCACTCCCCTTGTATTCATACTTGATCCCTACTTTGGCCTAAGTTCACCGTAAAGTGGAGCCATTATATTAGTATAACACTTGCCAATATTATATGATGGGCAAGGAGAGGAGATTGGCCTTACTAATTACGGGATCATAATCTTAATTATCTTTAAAGAACGTGTAGTCAATATATACACTTTCTCATGGGAACATGTTTTTCCTAAATAAGTAAACCTTGAAATATAACCCCAAATGCTGTTGGATATATGGTCAAAATTACAAGACCTATCATACATAAGTCAGTCTAGTGGGCGGTCGGTCCGTCCGTGCGTACGATGCTTTCACCGCTTCGAACTAGGGTAAGACGAGGGATCCCACATACACGATCTATCTCCTTTCACGAGTAACTTGTTCTTCTACGACTCTCAGATTCCGCCGTATCATCGGAAATTAGGTTAATACCCGCATTATGTGCCAAACAAGAAAGTGAGTATCAGAGTATATATATTTTTGAAACTTCTTCTATAATGAGGATTTTGTACTTTGTACTTTGTACTTTGTAGTTGTGTCTTCAATATTAACGTGGAGTTAAAAATCAGAAAGGCTCATATATTTCGACATGGGCTAAATTTGTTTTGGGCCAAAGCATGGACTTGGGTCATCAATCTAAATTGTTCTTGTTCTGTTCTAATAGTTTTTGTTGACTACTGAACATGTCACACGAGTTAATGACGGATAATTGGTTATATCATACCCAACATAAACTTAAATGTTCAATTTATACTTAACATTTGTCAATGTACCAATACATACCTAATGTTTAAAAAAATTCAAATTCCATACCCGAACTTTGCAAATCGTAGAAAATCATACATCCATTTTCCCGACTGCTGACATGGATGCCATGTCACTGATGACATTGATGATGTGGGTGCCACATCTTTGATGACGTCATTGCCACGTCATCATACTTTAAAACAAAAATAAAAATATTTTTTTTCTTTTTTATATTCTTTTCTATTAATATTATCAATAACAAGTATCACTTTTGATCTTTTTCTAAAGATTTTAAAACTTATTTTCAAGGTTATAAACTAAAAATTTGTAATTCCTCTTCTAAAAGTCTTCAAGTCGCTTTGAGTAAAAACATAAATTATACAACCTTATATATTAATTTTTGAAAACATAGATATAAGTTAAGATACAAATACAATATTACCATTAATGAGAAATTGTATTTTGTTTTTTAAAATACAATTATTCCAATGGCAATACATGTAATTAAATATTTATATTTTTGTCTTCCACTTAAAACCGTCTTTCAGCTAATATTTATATAAGGTTATTTTAAGGTTTATGTTCTCTACTAAAAGTGGCTTGAGAATTTTTTTGAAGACCAATTGTGAGTTTTGGATTTATAATCTTTTAAAAATTAGATACGGTTGAAATAATGGTTCTAAATTTTGAAAACAAGATTTTAAATCTTTACATAAAAATCACAATTTTATTGGATAATATTAATGGAGAATGAGAGATTTTTTTTTTGAAAGATGATGACGTGGCAACCATATTATCGTGGATGTGGCTACCACGTCATCAACATCATCAAAAACGTGACATCCATGTCAACAATATGAATGACTTCATACAATTTAATAATTTTAAGTATGAAATTTAAATATGTTAAAAGGTTAAGTATGTATTTGCACATAGACAAATGTTAGGTATGAATTGAACACTCGCTATTAGGGTAAGTATGAATTGACCGATTTTCCAGTTAATGACACTGACATGCATCTTTATTCTTTAGTTAGTAGTAGTATTAAAATATCAAATTTAATAGTAATAAAAAGCACACAGCGATACAAAACTGAGTCACACACACAAACACAATAAAGAGCCAGTCTATATGAAAATTTAATTAAAAAATCATTAATGATACCCAAATATGCATCTGGCGATGTTTAGTTTCGTGATCGACTTCATCATATCCTCTGTTCAATATTTCTCCAAGTCATCAAAATTCTCGCCGTCAAAATCAATATATCAAAATCTCTGCTTCTCCATTTGTATAGAAACATCACATTCCGTGTTTAATCATCGGACCACGATATACACCCACCCACCCACTCAACAAGAATCATAACCTTTTTTTTGCTTCTCTCTTTCTCTTCAAATCCCCACTACAACTTTCGTATCTGCTAGCCAAACTTACCTCGAGAGATAATAAACACAAATCCTGAGGAAGAATCTCGTGTCAGATGGCGTTTCTGGTGAGTCTCCTTGAATTTAATAGTATGTTTTTACTTGTCTTTGTTGTTCACTTCGATCACTTTTGTGTTTTGACTTAAGTTCTCTCTTCCCAAATAAGACAAAGATTCGATTTTTTTTGGTTGGGTTCTTCCCAGAGTTGTGTTTTTTTTTTTTTTTTTCAGAGGTAGATCAATCCCTAAGGAAAGGGAAAAGAAAAATCGAAACTTTGTCTAATTTAGAAAGAGAACAAAAAAAAAATCAAAACTTTAGTTTCTTTCATGCGTAGATTAGTAGATAACTGTTGATCCTTGGTGGGTTCTGTGATCCCATCATCAAAAGTTTTGTCTTTTTGATTAAAAAACTGTACTTTTTGCAGATGGAGGCAGAGGAAGAAGAAGAGAGATGATCTAGTCCTTGTTCTAATTGTTAATTTTGTGGGGGTGGGTTTTAGTTGGTAGTCATGATCCTTACAAAAAACAAAAGAGATATAAACTTGTTTGTGCTTCAATTAGGAGCAGCTCTCGCTGTATCTTTTGCTGGATTTCTCTTTTCTCGATTTAGAAAGAATACAAAAAGAATCGGACCCACTCTGCCTCCTCTTCCACCTCAATCTTCCGGTTTGTGTTTCTGTCTTATTGCTTTTCTGTTTATACCATTTGATTGATTTGTGCAGTCAATGAGTCTGATTCGTAAAGAGGGTTTTGTTGTATTTTCAGATAATGGATACAGAGACTGTTCCAACAGATCCAATGATGTAAGTATATATAATTTCTCAATCTCATATTGTATAGTTTGTGGTAGAAGTTGCTATTTTTGGCCTTGTGATTTATAATCTGTAGATTGTTCATCTGGCCTCTGTTTTGTTTAGTTACATTAGTTGTGGTCAATAATGTTTGCTGTTACTAAAATTTTGATCTGATTCTGTTTTTTTCTTCCTCGGTAGAGAGGAGATGTTGACTCTAAGAAGAGTAATGAAGAGAATTTAATCGGTTTTTCGCCACGAAAGGGATGTGATGTTGATAAAAATGATGTGTTTCTTTTACCGGAGTTTGAAGAGGAAGTGAAAAAGTTAGATTTGTTGGTCTCTGATGACTGTGAAACGCCGAGGTCGGATATAACTGTTCCATTAGCATTTCCGAGCGAAGAGGAAGCTGATCATGAGAATGAGATTAAGCGGTTGAGAAACACGGTGAGAGCGCTTCGTGAGAGAGAGAGGTGTCTTGAGGACAAGTTGTTAGAATACTACAGCCTCAAGGAGCAGCAAAAGATTGCAATGGAACTGAGAAGTAGATTGAAACTAAACCAAATGGAGACTAAAGTATTCAATCTCAAGATCAAGTCGTTGCAAGCTGAGAACGAGAAGCTTAAGGCTCAATGTTCTGATCATTTAAAAGTTGTGTTGGAGCTGGATAAGGCTAAGTCTGAGGTACATGTGCTTAAGAAGAAACTGAACATCAATACCCAACAACACGTAGAGCAGATTGTGTCACTTAAGGAACGAGTGATGAGGCTGCAAGAAGAAGAGATCAAAGCTATTTTACCTGATCCGAAAGCGGATAAGATGATGCAGAGGTTAAGGGATTTGGAAGGTGAGATCAACAAGCTTACGGATTCCAACTTGAAATTACAGTTAGAAAATTTCGTACTGGCTGAGAAGCTGGAGTCTGTTCAAATCATAGCAAATTCAAAGCTTGAGGACCCGGAAGAGGTATGTTTCGAAATTACATCCTCAAATTCTTGCATTTGATCATATTTCTGAAACTTTCTTTTGTTTGTAGATTGAGACATTACGAGAAGATGGTAACCGTTTAAGGAGTGAAAATGAAGAGCTGAAAAAGGAAGTTGAGCAGCTTCAAGGGGATCGATGCACTGACCTCGAGGAACTCGTTTATCTCAGATGGATAAATGCTTGCTTGAGATACGAGCTAAGGACTTACCAGCCTCCGGCAGGTAAAACAGTTGCTAGGGATCTTAGTACCACTCTAAGTCCTACTTCAGAAGAAAAAGCTAAGCAGCTGATCCTCGAGTACGCACATAGCGAAGGGCATGAGGAAGATAATACTGATTATGATCGATGGTCATCTTCCCAGGAAGAGTCATCAATGATCACTGACTCTATGTTTTTAGATGATTCTTCTGTTGACACTTTGTTTGCGACGAAAACAAAAAAGTCAGGGAAGAAGAAGCTTATGCATAAGTTGATGAAGATCTTACACGGTAAAGATACTCCAGACCGTAAGAAGAGAGCTGGTTCTTCAGAACCGAGCAGCTCAAGCACAGGTGTTCATTCGACTCCTAGGCAGCTTAGAACAACGCATTCGATGGACTTCCAAATGCTAATGCATGGAAAAGACGAGGAAGAGGACTTCAAGAATCACATCAAGATGCTGCGACGCAAGAGCGAAGCAGCAGATTCTTCCATCTATGAAGAAGAACACTGTTTGGAATCAGGCCAAAACGGGAAGAGAGAGCTAATGAAATTCGCGGAGGCCCTGACGAAATCTCGTCCCACAAAGAAACTGCATAAGAAATCTGTGTCCTTCTATTTCTAAAAGTAAGTAGAAACACACTAACTACTTATTCTGTAACACGCATTGCCTAAAGCTACATATATCTGTGTATAGATTATAGCTCAAAGTTTGTAAATTTGTGAACCAAACATATAATAAGTGTAACGAGAATCTGATTTGAAGCTTGGGAGAGATCAATCATCATCACATGTTGAGATGACCGTGACTTATTCTTAGGAGAAATAAAAACTTGTCTTATTACATGGGATTGATTCTTAAACAACATATAGTGATATCAGATGATCAAACTCAGGTGGACTCCGATTTGATGAAGCATGTTGCTGGATTTTCCATGGAAACCGACGATCTTGTGATCGGCCTTTTGGAGTATGAAGCCTGATGTTGTAACGAGTCCAAAAGCTGGAGAGGTTTGTTTATTGGTCTTGAACCTAAGCATGGTAATAACTCCGGATTTAGTATCATAAGTACCCTCCACTGTTGTGATATATTCACTTGGAAAATTCAGCTCAAACTGAAACAATAGAAATAAATGAAGAGTTAAGAGTAGTAAAAAATCAACCATAGATCTGAACTGAACTAGGGAGATTGAATCACTGACCTCTTGGACTCCAATTTTGGTCTTGTTCCCATGATCCTCTCCGAAGAGAAGTTGGTCGTTTTTGTAGTACATAAACTTGATGAAGGAAACACCGTTCTGGCTAAGTCCAATGTATATCCTTCGAACACCTTGGAAACTACCACCATCGTCCCAAGAAGTTCCTCCATCTCCACCCTTTGCTTCTAGTATATTTTCATCAGGAGGAGTAGGAAATGGACGATAATATGCTCCAATAGCTTTAAGGTTATAAAATGAAGTCCATCCATAGAAGCCAACAATAGCATTACCTTTTTTCTCCAGTACAAATTTGGTAACATCATCAGACTTACTGCCAAACGAAATGGTTCTACCTTTCGATGTTTTCAGTCTCAAGGACCGAATATCGGTATCGGAATTAGTACTCATAGTCCCTTCCACAGATGTGATCAGCTCATTTGGATAGTCGAGCACAAACTGCAATGAAAACAATATTTATCTATGTGGTATAAAAACAATATTTATCTATGTGGTATAAGGATATTCATTTATATTTAGGCGAGATTTAATTAAAAGGCAGTATTGTATTGTGACCTCTTTTTCGTTATCGACATTATACCGACGATGAGTCTTTTCCACTTTGCCGTTGTTAACGTACGCTAGCCTGATACATCTTATCTTCCAGTCCCCTGTATCATCGACGTAGACCTTTCTTATGCCGTCATTATTAGACCCATCGTCCCAAAGTATACCTTCAGTTAGACCTTGGCATTTTAATTTGTTCGGAGTTTGCGTTGTGAAATATACTCCAAGAGAGTTGAGAATGAGATTCTTCTCTGCATATCCATGAAAACCGATGATCCTAAATCCATTGGCTTCAAGTGTAAACTTCCTACCCTTTTCATTCTAGAATAGAGAAAGATTATCAATTCAAGAATTTAAAGAATAACTCTCTTTATTTGCTTAAGAAAATAACTCAAAACTTAAGCTTCTAAAACTCTTAATCTCTCTCTAATCTCTTAAGGTTACCACAACTTTGATAACTCATATATATAGAGAGGAGATAACACATTATTCTAATAGGAATTGTATCTAGATAACTCCTAAACACAATCCAATTCCTAAGTCATAACTCAACTAGGAATTAAATAACTTGTCTCCTAAGTCTTCTTCTTCAAGCTTATCCCAACAATCTCCCCCTTAAGCTTGAAATCCTTCCTTGACAAGCTATGAACTCCAATGTGACTTCTCATTTCTTTAAACTTGTTCTTGTCAAGAGCTTTTGTCAAGATGTCAGCCCTTTGCTCAACTCCCGGAACATGTATGACCTCTACTTGGCCATTCTCAACACACTCTCGTATAAAATGATATCTTCGATGAATATGTTTACTACGGCCATGGAAAACTGGATTCTTTGTGAGTGCAATTGCTGATTTGTTGTCAACTCTTATCGTCACCTTCTCACAAGCAGTACCAGTAATTTCAGCAAAGAGTTCTTGAAGCCAAATCGCTTGTTTAGC
>NW_006238923.1:18044717-18045111 GCF_000375325.1 Capsella rubella
ATTTCAAATTTCCTTGCCATGCCTTTCTTAAACTCAAGTATCATCTCTAGACTTGAACCTGTGACAAGAAGATCGTCAACATACACAGCCACAATAAGAAGATGCTCTTTATCTTGTTTCCTGTACAAGGAAGGCTCCTTGGAACATTTGATAAAACTTAATTCACCAAGAATGCTGTTCAGCTTAATGTTCCAAGCTCGAGGTGCTTGCTTAAGCCCATAAAGAGCCTTATGAAGCTTGTAAACTTTCTCTTCACTACCTTGAACTATAAACCCCTCCGGTTGATTGACATAAACATCTTCTTTCAAGTCACCATGGAGAAAAGCAGTTTTAACATCAAGGTGATGTACTTCCCAACAGTTTGACGCTGCTAAGGCAATGATGAACCGTATCG
>NW_006238923.1:18045211-18046121 GCF_000375325.1 Capsella rubella
CTTCTTTTTCGCAAAAAGTTTGAAATTCTTGGGATAAGAACTCTCCTCCTCTATCCGTCCTAAATGTCTTGATAGAAGTTCCACATTCTTGCTCTACATGTGCCTTGAACACTTTAAATTTCTCAAATGCTTCGCTCTTCTCCTTCAAAAGAATCGTCCACATGTATCTCGAATGATCATCAATCAAAACAAATATGTATCTTTTCTTTGCTGCAGTAGGAGGTGTTATAGGTCCACAAAGATCTCCATGGACGAGTTCAAGTACATGTGAGGCACGATATGAGGTAGCTTTCGGGAATGCTTGTCTTACTTGCTTTCCAAGTAAGCAAGATCCACATGTCTCTTTTCTTTCAGGCACACCCAATATTCCAACAACTAGCTCTTTTAGGACCATTGTTTTTATGGTTTCACAACTAATATGTCCCAAATGATCATGCCAATTTGCTGCCTCGTTTGCTGTAGCTAGTTGCAAACACTTTGTCGGCTCAACCTCCATGGTAACTTTGTATAGTCGGTTTCTTGATCTAATTGCCTTTACCAGCAAATTTCCATCTCGATCATGCAAGGTAAGGTGATTATCTTTCATTCTCACATCACAACCAGATTCAGTGGCTTGTCCTAGGCTGATTATATTACTCTTAAGTCCTGGTATGTAGTAGACATTTGATAGCACCTTCTTTTCTCCTCCCTTGGTTGTAAACAGTATTGATCCTTTCCCTTTTATATCAATGCGTGAGTCGTCTCCAAACCGAACTTTTCCAGTGACCATTGTGTCAATCTTGTTAAACCAAGTATGATTTCCTGTCATGTGGTTACTAGCACCATTATCTAAGTACCACACATTCTCAAGGCTCTCTTCAAAGTCTTTAGGTTGGATATTCTTCTCATTAAGGTACACCACTTCGTGTAC
>NW_006238923.1:18046391-18047256 GCF_000375325.1 Capsella rubella
TTGACTCTCTTGTGACTCCTCTGCAGCACTTATCTGTTCCTCATAAGTTTTGATTCTCCCTATTATATCTTCAAAAGTTGTCGTTTTGAGGTCCAAGACTTGTTCAAGGGTAGCCGAAATCTGTATGTACTTCTGCATTGGTAAGCTTTTGAGAAATTTCTTAACAATCTTGGTTTCTTCAATGCTTTCCCCAAGAGTTGTTGCTTTAGAAGAAATTTCAGAAAGCTTACCAACGAAGTCATCAATGGTGTCTGTCTCTTTCATCGTCAATCGATCAAACTCGACCATAAGAGTTTGGAGTCGTGCTTCTTTTACTCTCTCTGCTCCAAGATTGCGAGTTTTGATTGCATCCCACACAGCTTTAGCTGTATCTAAGTTTCCAAGTTGCAACATGAGAGATTCAGAGACCGATTGAAAGATAAGGGCACTGGCTAGGTCGTTTTTATCGATATCAGTGGATCCAGGATCAATCGTATCCCAGACCTTATGAACACGCAACAGCAACCTCATCTTCATTGCCCAAGCAGTATAGTTGGTACTATTTAGCATAGGACATTGAATAGAAGAGGGAACAGCCTCCTTCATGTTGCTTGTTGGAACAAGCTCACTCATGTCTCTTTCGTATGTTTGTGTGTGTAAAACAAAACAAATCGCCAAGCTCTGATACCAAATCTAGAATAGAGAAAGATTATGAATTCAAGAATTTAAAGAATAACTCTCTTTATTTGCTTAAGAAAATAACTCAAAACTTAAGCTTCTAAAACTCTTAATCTCTCTCTAATCTCTTAAGGTTACCACAACTTTGATAACTCATATATATAGAGAGGAGATCCCCCACGGGTCGACTAAATCTTTTGGGGTAATA
>NW_006238923.1:18057256-18058803 GCF_000375325.1 Capsella rubella
CTATAAACCCCTCCGGTTGATTGACATAAACATCTTCTTTCAAGTCACCATGGAGAAAAGCAGTTTTAACATCAAGATGATGTACTTCCCAACAGTTTGACGCTGCTAAGGCAATGATGAACCGTATCGTCTCAATACGAGCCACCGGAGCAAAAACTTCGTCAAAATCTATGCCATGTCTCTGTAAAATCTATGCAAGATGGTTAGGTGTCTGTTGAGGCCTTCTTTTTCGCAAAAAGTTTGAAATTCTTGGGATAAGAACTCTCCTCCTCTATCCGTCCTAAATGTCTTGATAGAAGTTCCACATTCTTGCTCTACATGTGCCTTGAACACTTTAAATTTCTCAAATGCTTCGCTCTTCTCCTTCAAAAGAATCGTCCACATGTATCTCGAATGATCATCAATCAAAACAAATATGTATCTTTTCTTTGCTGCAGTAGGAGGTGTTATAGGTCCACAAAGATCTCCATGGACGAGTTCAAGTACATGTGAGGCACGATATGAGGTAGCTTTCGGGAATGCTTGTCTTACTTGCTTTCCAAGTAAGCAAGATCCACATGTCTCTTTTCTTTCAGGCACACCCAATATTCCAACAACTAGCTCTTTTAGGACCATTGTTTTTATGGTTTCACAACTAATATGTCCCAAATGATCATGCCAATTTGCTGCCTCGTTTGCTGTAGCTAGTTGCAAACACTTTGTCGGCTCAACCTCCATGGTAACTTTGTATAGTCGGTTTCTTGATCTAATTGCCTTTACCAGCAAATTTCCATCTCGATCATGCAAGGTAAGGTGATTATCTTTCATTCTCACATCACAACCAGATTCAGTGGCTTGTCCTAGGCTGATTATATTACTCTTAAGTCCTGGTATGTAGTAGACATTTGATAGCACCTTCTTTTCTCCTCCCTTGGTTGTAAACAGTATTGATCCTTTCCCTTTTATATCAATGCGTGAGTCGTCTCCAAACCGAACTTTTCCAGTGACCATTGTGTCAATCTTGTTAAACCAAGTATGATTTCCTGTCATGTGGTTACTAGCACCATTATCTAAGTACCACACATTCTCAAGGCTCTCTTCAAAGTCTTTAGGTTGGATATTCTTCTCATTAAGGTACACCACTTCGTGTACCATTAGTGACTCTGCCTCATGAGTGTCATCTTCTACCTTTTCTTGGTCTTCCTGAGCCTTGATTAACTTGAGCAATCGATCTGGACAATTAGACGCATAGTGTCCTAACTTGTCGCATCGATAACAAGTCACTTTTGATGTATCACGGTTGTAGTTGTTCCTTCCTCGACCTCGTCCTCTGCCTCGATAACCACCACGACCTCTGCCTTGACTGCCTTCTTGATCATGACTCGATGATGAATGATCTCAGTTTGCGTACATAAGCTTGCCTTGACTCTCTTGTGACTCCTCTGCAGCACTTATCTGTTCCTCATAAGTTTTGATTCTCCCTATTATATCTTCAAAAGTTGTCGTTTTGAGGTCCAAGACTTGTTCAAGGGTAGCCGAAATCTGTATGTACTTCTGCATTGGTAAGC
>NW_006238923.1:18058906-18076074 GCF_000375325.1 Capsella rubella
GTCTGTCTCTTTCATCGTCAATCGATCAAACTCGACCATAAGAGTTTGGAGTCGTGCTTCTTTTACTCTCTCTGCTCCAAGATTGCGAGTTTTGATTGCATCCCACACAGCTTTAGCTGTATCTAAGTTTCCAAGTTGCAACATGAGAGATTCAGAGACCGATTGAAAGATAAGGGCACTGGCTAGGTCGTTTTTATCGATATCAGTGGATCCAGGATCAATCGTATCCCAGACCTTATGAACACGCAACAGCAACCTCATCTTCATTGCCCAAGCAGTATAGTTGGTACTATTTAGCATAGGACATTGAATAGAAGAGGGAACAGCCTCCTTCATGTTGCTTGTTGGAACAAGCTCACTCATGTCTCTTTCGTATGTTTGTGTGTGTAAAACAAAACAAATCGCCAAGCTCTGATACCAAATCTAGAATAGAGAAAGATTATGAATTCAAGAATTTAAAGAATAACTCTCTTTATTTGCTTAAGAAAATAACTCAAAACTTAAGCTTCTAAAACTCTTAATCTCTCTCTAATCTCTTAAGGTTACCACAACTTTGATAACTCATATATATAGAGAGGAGATAACACCTTATTCTAATAGGAATTGTATCTAGATAACTCCTAAACACAATCCAATTCCTAAGTCATAACTCAACTAGGAATTAAATAACTTGTCTCCTAAGTCTTCTTCTTCAAGCTTATCCCAACATTCATATCCCATCATATCAAATGTTTGCATGTTAGTTTTGAATTGAAGTCCTTGAATGACTCCAGAGGCATAGTCATAGTACCCCTCCACAGATACCAGATATTCTCCCATGCGATAGTCGATCTCAAACTTGCCAAAACAATGTAAGTAAAACAAAGCTTATTATAACATTTGAAAAAAAGAGCTTATAACATTGAATAACTTGAATACAAGGAGAGTTAAGTATCAGTTTCCAAGAAATAGGTACATACCGTCTGTGTAAAACCTCCTCTGCTAGAGACACCATGGATGGAGCCACTTTCTAGTCCTTTATAATTCTTGACATAGTCAAACCTGATGAACTGTATGCCTTGAGAACCACCTCGTACATGAATCTTTGATATATCGTCATGGTCTGATCCATCATCCCACTCCTTGCCTCCCTTACCTCCTTTCTCATCCAGTCTAATAGGGGTGATCCAAGTTACATATGCTCCAAGAGAGCCAAGTTGTAAATAAGAAGATCCGTGAAATCCAATTATCTTCTTCCCATAGACTTGAAGGGTAAACTTAGTACCATCGTCTTTAAATCCAAAGAGTTCAGAAGTCCTGAAATTTGTTTTGAATTGAAGTGCTTGAATACGTTCAGGGTCAGTGTAGTAACCATCAACAGATTCCAGATGTTCATTTCTTAGATGGTCAATCTCAAACTGCATATATAAATTTGTAAAACAAAGATGAGCATTCTCCACATGAACTCAACGAATGGGAATAAATTTACTTATTAGGAGATTAATTAACGTGAGTTCCAAGCCATACAATCTGTGTGCAGCCACGAGTCACCGGACCATGGGATGATCCTTCTTTCTGTATTCCACTCTTGACATAGTCAAAATATATATACTGTATGCCTTTCACTCCAACTCGTACATATATCTTTGTTACGTCATCATGGTCAGGCCCATCATCCTTCATCCCATTTATATTTGTTTACCAAGATCCCTCTTGCAGCCAACCTTTCGGTCATCTCGAGTTGATTTCAATCTTGATCTGTACAAGAAGGGTTCTCATAGTCAATATTTATCATCAACCAAACTCCATATATAATTCTTTACAAGGAACCATTTCATCAAAAGTTAATTACTATCTAATAAGTTTTATCAAAACAATAAACTTATTCCAATAGCTATATTAATAACTGCCATGCACATATTTCTTGTTCTACAGTTTTTAATAACATGCTCGATCGTTACAATAACAATACTTCATATAAGACTGACCTTGATTGGAGCGAGCGAGAGACAGAGAGAAAGACTGATTCAATGAACAGAGAGTGCTATGTAGATCTTTAAGTTGAGGGGTTGGAGAGCCTTGGAGGTATCTTCTTTATATACATCAAGTTTTGCCTCTTTTACGTACGTCAATAAATTTATATTACTATATTTTTTTTGCTAAACATGTAAATAATTATATTACTATATTTGAGTCTTCGTTCTTCAGTCTGCATTGTATATTTGAAGTTGCTAAAGAATTATTGAACGTAAATTATAAATATAAAGACTACCTGAAGAGTCTCCCGCGAGATGACAATAGTTTTTTGGATTTATCATAACATAGAGACAAAACTACTACGACACATCATCATTAACGTTAGATGATCAAAACAATTTAATTAAACAGTCGTACGTTTCCATATGATAATATATTAATTTCCAAAGTTTGAATTTTGATGTTATCTTCTAATATACGAAAGAAGAAACTTTTTAAAAATATTATATCAATCAATTATCAGGATGGTCGTCTGTCTTTGAAACACAAAACTCATGCTTACCTTCCATCCTGGTGAATTTTAAAAGTCTTTGTTTTACAAAAAAAATTAAAAATTAAAAATCAAAAATTAAAAATTCTTCAAATATATAAGATGTAATTGGTATTTTAATATTTCTGAAAATATTTTAAGACAGTGTTATTAAATGGAAAATTATATGAATCTCTTAATTAGGGTAAATTTGTTAAATACATAAAAACCTACTCTTCTCGGAGAAATAGGTGACATCTATTTCTAACTTTTTTTCTTTTTAATGATACACAAAAACATTACTATGATTAAAATAAAAGAAGAAAAAACTTAACGAAGAAAAGTTTAATGACATCATACATCAGAGCAACCGAGAATATGGTTTGCTGCTAATAAGCATTGGAAATTTGGAACTCAGATCTGAGAAAACTTATTATTGTCTATACATGATATTTGTCTAGTGACATGTTTAAAAACACCATAGGAGATATCCAATGGTACGTACTAAACTACTACAAGATAACGAGATCAGTCAAGAACAAGATCAAACTTGGTCGGTGATAGCTTACTGGCTTTTCCATTAAACCCTACGATTTTGTGGAGTACGAAACATGGCTCTTTTGTTTGGCTTCAACGTAAGCATTAGTAAAACTTTGTATCCACTTTCATCTTTACTTTACCATAACTAACAACAACAATAACAACATATATATATATATATATATATATATATATTCAAGTAACTTAATTATTCTATTGACTTTCATCTACTTTAGCATTAGTATTTCGGATTAGTACCAATGTTGTGAATATATGTGAAGAGTATAGGAGATAAGTACATATATCTAGTTAAGATTATATTCTAGTATATCCCATAGAATATCTCTTGTGTATATTGGTAGGTTAGATATCTTCTCATGAATATATATATGGTGTACTACGTTCATATTCAATACACAACAATACATTTCTCATGAGCTACCATTTGAAAAAAAAAAAAAAAACTCAATAGGTGCGGAAAAATCATAAATGCATGAGATATGTGAAACAAGAAAACATATAACATATTTCCGTAGGTGAAAACGGACATAACGGTTCAATGTTTATGAAAAAAATCTGACCCAAAAAAAAATGTTTATGGAAAAACAACGTAGGAGAGAGTACATGAACATAGAGATCATTAAAGAAAAGGATCAAGCTTGCTCGAGAAAATATATATCGTTGGGGCTCAAATTGATCATGAAGATTCTTAATCACTACCTTGTGCGACAAGTTTCTCCACGTCGTGAAGAGGAGGATCCATCGGAAAAGAATATGCTCCGAGAGAGCGAAGAACATCATCATCAGCCTGTCCATGGAACCCAACAAGAGCACAACCTTTGCTCTCGAGCACGAAATCAACCACATTCTTTTTTTCAGACGCATTTCCAAATACTGTAGAGGTTCTCCCTTTTGATGTTTTGAAAGTCAACGACAGTATCCACGTTCCTGTATGTATCCCGTCTAGGAAAGTCCCCTCCACGGACGTGAGATATTCATTTGGATAGTCCATTACAAACTGCAACAAAATTAGCATATAAGATGTTTTCAAGAACATATAGATAGACATATCGTATTCTAAAGAGTTTTAAGAATTTTAACCTCTCCTTCTTTTCCAGTGTATTCAAGCTTGGACCTGCCGTGCTGACGGGACTCGACTTTGCCGTCGTTATCGTATTCGAACTCAATACACCTTACATATTCATCATCATAATAAACGGACACCTTTCTTACACCTTGGTAGGTACCATCATCCCAAAAGTAGCCTCCGCGACCACCCTCACGACCACCTTCGAGTTCTAATTTTGTATGAGGAATTGTTTTCAAATAAGCTCCTAGAGAGTACAGGTGCGTCTCAGCAGTTCCATGAAACCCAATGATCTCCATGCCCTTGCATCCAAGTGTAAACTTTTTACCCTCTTCATCGTAGTCAATTGGTTCCGAAGTCTTCATGTTGGTTTTGAATTGAAGTGCTTTAATCACACCAGATTTATCATAGTAACCGTCAACAGACAGCAGATATTCCTTGTCAAGATGGTTAATCTCAAACTGCAAAAGAAATGGTTTTAAAAACATTACTTTGACATTCACTAAATCCAAAGTTAGTTCTTCTTCCTACAACTCCTAACCTATAAAGACAAACTGCACAATCAATCCGAGCAATGACACGGCCGTGATGGCACTGAATAAACCACCTATATATACCTCCTAGTCGTCAAACTTAAATGGAGTTTAGTTTAATTTTGTGGTTATATATATAAACATACCGGTTTCAGCGTGAAACCTCTACGCGACCTAGAACCATGGACTTTCCCTTCTTCCGGATGTCCATCCTTGTCGACATAATCGAAGTTGATGTGTTGTATGCCTTGAAAACAAGTACGTGCATGAATCTTGGTTACACATTCATGGTCGGCTCCATCATCCCATATCTTTCCTTTCTTGGCCCCTTTTGCTGCCATTTTTGTTGGAGTAATCGGAGTAACATATGCTCCAAGAGTAGTGAGTTTTTTCTTAGCAGTACCATGAAACCCAATGATTTTATTTCCATGGACTGCTAGTGTAAACTTTTTGCCACCAGTATATCCCATGAGTTCCGAGACCCTCAAGTTTGTTTTGAGTTGAAGTGCTTGAATCCCCGCACCCGGGTAATGGTAACCCTCAACAGATTCAAGATACTCTTTTCGTTGATGGTTAATCTCAAACTGTTATAAGGAAGTTGGTTAATAAATTAAATCAGTGTTATTATTATATACACTTGATGACATAATAATTTACAAGTCATACCATCTGCGGGAAACCTATACTCGGAGAACCATGGAATGACCCATCTTTACGTTGTCCAGTCTTGGTATAGTCAATCTTGATGAGATCTATGCCTGACGTACCACCCAAAAAATATATCTTTGCCACATCATCATGGTCGGATCCATCATCCCATACTTTATATTCATCTTGTGTACTCAAGCTCCCTTCCGCCTCCAATCTTTGGGTCATCTCGAACGAATTTGAATCTTGAGACATAGAGTTGTATCATGTTGCTTAGAGCTTGTATAGTGATGGTTCTAACTAAAGTTGTCAACAATTTAAGAATTTAACTAAAGTTTCTGAAACATTCCTCTAAACGCGTATCTATTTTGGTTTTCATGCAACATAAACAAGGAGGATCACATTTGTTGGGTGACGAAGCAGTTCCATCTATCATCTAACAAGTAAACATTATAAGATCTAATGATCTAGAATGTTAAAACTATTCATATTACTTTTATAATATACTTTATCTAATAAATAAGGCTTAAACACTGGCATACATAAAAGTAAACATGCATAGGTAGAGGAAGAAGAAGAAGAGCTAACCTTTGATGGTGGTCTCGTGAGAGAGGCTGAGAGCGAAGAAGAAATGAAGAATAGAGGAATAGTACCGTGGTGGTCTATAAGCTGATTGATAAATGTTGTTTATATAAGATGCAGGTTTAGGTATTTTAAAAATCATTATCCAGAAGAATAAACTTTGTTTGGGTCTTTTATAAATGTTATAATATGACTTCAACATTGACATAGACATCTCAACATTTCTAAATTTAAGCCGCCCCTCAATTTGTAGTAGATAGAAATCTTTTATTCTTTTTGTTTTTTTTTTTGGTCATCCGATTGATTTTACTAGTACCATGGCGAAATACCATGGAATTACAAACTGATGTTGGAGACGTACAAGATTTTCAATGAAAAATAAACATCTAAGAGCAGTAAAACTATATATAATATCAAAAAACATGTGTTTAAGTATTAGTTTATTACAATATTTAATATTTTTCACGGATCTTAGGTAATTCTTACAAGTAGCACAAAAAATTATGAATTTAATATAGGCTTTTTTATTGGATTTTATCAGTTAAAGCTGTCTAACTTTCTCAATTATAACATTGCCTCTGTGTTCTTCTTAACTTTCTTACACGTTCTAATAGACATAATAATTGATTTTAATATCCTTTCCATGCCAACGTGAAAATAGAGCTATCTTATGTTAATATTTTAATCCAGGTCTTTCATACTTCTTTGGTATGAAAAAAGTCACTCAGTTTTGTTAATTAATATTTCTGTATAGTCTTTCTTTATCATATACTATATTAAAAAGTTGCCCACGCTATGCGTGGGTTATATATGAAATATTAATTTGAAATATAAATTGAAAACTACATTAAGATATGTATAGTTTATAAGTATTTGTTAATATAAAACATATTTGTGTACATTATAAACAGTAAAAGTAAATAAAATATATATTTGAAAAATATGAAATCGAATGAGATCAAAACAAAGTAATACAAATTAGCACATACATAATGTGGTAGGCAATTGTAATTTGATGTTAATTTTTTGAGTGTACATTGTTAATATTAAAAGTAAACAAAACTCACATTATTTATGAGTATTGGTTTATTAGTTTTTATCATTAGCTACAAGTAAATTGAATTTTAAAAAAGATCAAGTTAAACTTTGCAAAATATCAATTTAAAATATTTCACCTAAGATATATGATTTTTTAGACCTTACTTAGAAAAAAATTTCAATTTAGAAAATATTTCACCTGAGATATAAGAGCTTTTAGTCTATAATTATGTAAACACTAAAAAGATAAAGCAAAAGCCAAATGAACATATGAAGATTATTTGAAAAAAGAACTTTGATATTTTTCATTCTAATTGATTGGAAAAGAAGCTCACATATACGTAGATGAGATCCTTTTTATATATTAAGAATTATTTTTATGTAGAATTTGTTCAAGAATAAAACTAATATTGAAACCATTTAAGAACAAACATAAAGATTTACATAACTATAAAAGCTAAAGAAATGAATTTATATTAGAAAGGCATCACATGTTTACATCAACAAAGAAGATGAATGAATTTATCTATCTATGTACATGACAACAATCATGAATTGCTCTTAAATAATCGAATTTATGTTCGGTCTCTATAGGAAAATCTAACTTGGGTTAGATATTTATAATGTTATGAAGAGAAAAACTATTATTTATAACAAATGATTAAATATGATATTAGTGTAGAGTGTGGAGTAGATATGATATTAGTGTATAACTTATTAAATATTATAATTTAATAATATTTTAGTGAAGCTCACTAATTCATAAAATGTAATAAAAATGTAATAAAAATGTAATAGGATTTAAATTAATTTTAAAAAATTATTTAAAATAGATTTTTTAATTATGTGATAGTAAATCATATATACATATATATATATATGTGATTTTATATCATATGGAATATGAAATTTTATTATAAAATAATCTTTTTTTTTTTGGCAAAAGAACTTTAGATATTAAAAATTGGATTCAGAAGTAGATGTCAAGTTATATTTATAGGAAAAAGAACTTTAGTTATATCTTTTGCTTTACACAAATGAATTTTGGATTCCAATTAATAATTTTTTTTAATTTTTACCTAATTATATGATTATTTTACATATGTGTTATATCATACTTTCTTCATTCATACTCATAAGTATTAAAAGTATGTATAATAAGGCATTAGAAATAAAAATTGAAAAAGTATGTATAATAAGGCATTAAAAGAAATATCATAGTTTTTAAAGAAATATAAATTGAAACTATGTTTGATATATATCATAGTTTTTAAAATAAATTAAGATCAAATTCTTAAAATGATACTTTTATTGATTTTCAATCCATATAACAACACAAAAATAGAAAAGTATTTAAGATACATGAATGTAGTGAAAGAGAATGAGAGAGAGAAAGAGATTAATTATAAGATGGTAATCTAAAATAGACAATATAGATGAAATAGTGTCATATAAAACAATGTAAATATATATCATATAGTGACTAAAATTAAAATTTAGATTAAACTTTTACAATTCAAATTAAATTTATTTTTCAACTCATACAACAACAAACAACCAACAAAAAAAAACAGAAAACAAAACAAACTCAATTATAGAAGATTTGAGATAAAGTGGAAGAGGAGGGGGATGAGAGAATGAGAAAATGAGTATTTATAAGATGAGAAGTTGTGAGAGTTACAATTTAGAAGAAACAATTATGGGAGTTAATTCTTATTTATTGAGTGTTGACTAAAATTGAGTAGAAAATATAGTGAATGCAAATTTATATTATTTCAGTTTTTATATTAAAGTGTGAGTTAAATGTATATAATTTATTGTGTTTTAATTGTATATAAATATAGATGATCAAATATTTTTTATTTATGGCTTAATTAAAATATTTTTTTCTTTAGTTTTATATTAAAGTGTGAGTTTAATATATATACCTAAATGTGTTTTATTTTTGTTTTAGTTGAAAACATAATTTAAAACAAAAACATTTTATAGAAAAATAGACCAATAAGAAGATAGTGAAACAAACCAAAAATAAAACACAATTGATCATATATATTTATCTCTCACTTTTGTTTTAAAACAGAAAATATATATTCAATTAAAAGACAATTAATTAGATAAATTTGCATTTACTACATTTAACTCACACTTTAATATAAGAACTGAAATTATATAAATTTGCATTTACTATATTTCTCTACTCAATTTTATTCAACACAAAGTTAATAAGAATTAACTCCCACAATTGTTGATTTACTATCAAATAGTTAAAACATCTATTTTACTCAATTTGCATACATTTTATTTAAGTTTCTTCCATCATTAAAGTGAAAAAAATAACAGAGTATTTTATAATAAAATAAATATGATGGATGAAATTTAAATAAAATGTAAGAAAATTATGTAAAATAGATGTTTTAATTATGTGATAGTAAATCATATATACACATATATATATGTGATATATCATATGCAATATGTGATTTTGTTATAAAACTTTAGTTATATCTTTTGCTTTACATAAATGAATTTTGGATCCCAATTAATAATTTTACTCATAAGAATTTTTTCATAATAGTTTTATTTTAATTTTTTCCTAATTATATGGTTATTTGAAATTAAGATTGACATAAATGTTTTAGTTAAAAATAAAAATGAAATGAATTAATTTAAAATAAAGGATGACACATGTCATCAAAAGAGAGCGCCAAATGTCGTAACGTGGTGAAAAGTTAGAAAAAACCTTGTTATATTATATAAGATGTTCTTACAAATGATGTTTAATCAGTCATAATATCATAATTTATTTTCTTTGATAAAATAAAAATGATGCGTAGCCTCTCTGTCTCGCATGTTCTATCAGACAACTGGTTTAATAATGACGGTTAACAATTGTGAAACAAAAAAGAAAAGAGTTGCAATTAGCTTAGCTCATCTCTCATAACATCTTTTAATGGGCTTCCCATAGATTAAAAGCCCTATAAGATTTAGTTGGACTGTCAGGACAGTTATGATAAGGAAAAAAAAAAAAGATAAAACCGGATTGTAATTAGGATTTTGTTATGTAGGTGAGCCGGTTAGTTTTAATTAATCCCAATTAATTACGTTTGCAAATTTCCTTTTATTTTCATAAGTAGCCGTTTGTGAATTTACTTATTTCTAACGTTCCAATAATTTCCTTTTTTATAAGCTTCAGTTATTTCCTTTTATTTTTCTCAATTAGTAAAAACATTAAACAGCTTAAAAGAAGTGAATTTCCATTTTTTTTATTAAGGTAACCGTTTGTGAATTTCCTTTTTATTTATAACAGTTGAGTAATTTCCTTTTTATAAAAACATCATCTGCTTCTATTTATACGACGAGGCTTCTCTCCTTCCCCAAATTGTCAGAACCAACAACACAGTCTCTGCTTAGACTTGTTCTTTCGTCTTCTACTCCTCTTCCGAACGAGAAACCCATCTCTCTCCGATCAGGTTATAATCCTTCTTTCCCTTTCACTTCGTCAATGGTGATTCTCATATTATGTTTGTTTGGGTTTTCTAGGGTTCATCGATACTCATGTCACTCTGTTTTCATATGTTTTTTTGTGCGTTGTAGGTATCATTCATCTCTTGTTCAAGCATAGACGACGATTCCTTAGTTTTTTCCTAAAAACCAAAGAGCCTATGGTAACACGATACTTTTCCTACTTTAGTTTTGTTATTGTGATTTGATTTCTGATTAGTTGGTTACTTGGTATAATCAATTGTTTCATCTTCTATTAAATCTCCTCTTCGGCTCTATTTGATGCAGGATTCCACTGTTTTGTGTTCAACGAGACTTGTGATAGCACATCGCACAAAGACGAACACCCTAGTTTCGTTTCTTCTGTGGTTATGTATCTTCTTTTATGTTTCTTCTGAGTTGATAACACTATCATAATTTGATTACACTGTTTGTCCTTAATCAAATTGATTTCATACTCTCAGGTTTTGTCTACTGTTTCGTTTAGGTTATTACTTGCTTCTTTAAAATTTATGCATATCACTCACTGTTTCTTCCTTCAAAATCTCGATGCAGCTCATTGTCAAAATTCCCGTTTGAGCTTTCCTGTTTTGCTGAACCTTGTCTTGAGATTGGCTACTATAACAATGTAAGTGCCTTTTGTTTTGTTTTCTTTTTGCTCTACCACTTTATTTCATGATTTTTTTTTATAATCTTTCTTTTTTCTAAAGCACGATACTATTGCAGATCTTCCATGGCTGTAATAACCAGTTGATACATGTATGCTCCTAACTGTAATCACTAATTATTATTCTTACATAACCTTGTTTGTTTTCATAATTACAACTTAGTCCCCTTCAATTTGCAAGTATTTTCAGGTTCATCCCCATTCTTTTTTACTTTTGTATGTTTCTTTTCACAGGTATATAGACTTAGAACGGTTAAGGATTTTCTCATCTGGCCAAGAACATGAGTAGGTTTGTCTGACTTTTATTTATCACATTTCATGATTACAACTTGGTCCCCTTCAACTAGCAAATATTTCAGTTTTCAGTTTGGTTACATTTGTTAGGTGCATCCATAAGTAGGTAGCTAGCTACGTTCCTATTGCGGACATGACCTTTAAGTTTGGCATCAAGAACGAGAAGGTATAAAGGCTTTAGGATGAGGGAGGTGAAGGCACATCCCAAAGAGCTAAAGCTAGTTGGAGCTCATTGCCATCTAGGCTCTACCATTACAAAGGTAACTCTGATTGTACTTGTGGAATCATGCTCTAGTATTTAAGTCTTTTCACAGGTGTATAGACTTAACGGTAACATGCTATAGAACGGTTAAGGATTTTCTCATCTGGACAAGAACATGATTAGGTTTGTCTAAATTTTATATATCACATTTCATGATTACAACTTGGTCCCCTTCAATTACCAAATATTACTAATGTGCTTATGATTGTTCTAATCAGTTTTTTTTCATTGTCTTTCATGTATAGGTGCACTTTCCATGGAAGTGGGAAGCTTTTGGGAGATTTAGTTCATATTTGCTCAAGAAAGTGTTTTGGTTAATATTGACAGTGATAAGTTTGACATGAAACTGTTGTGGAAGCTTCAAGAATTGCTGGTAAGCGTATCAATGTACTGTTGCGTGCAATCCTCAGGTGTGGTTAAATTTCTTATGTTTATAACATAATTTTTCAACACCGCTTGGTTATGAGTGAAATTTTTGAGTTTGGTTACACTTGTTAGGTGCATCCATAAGTAGGTAGCTAGCTACGTTCCTATTGCGGACAGGACCTTTAAGTTTGGCATCAAGAACGAGAAGGTATAAAGGCTTTAGGATGAGGGAGGTGAAGGCACATCCCAAAGAGCTAAAGCTAGTTGGAGCTCATTGCCATCTAGGCTCTACCATTACAAAGGTAACTCTGATTGTACTTGTGGAATCATGCTCTAGTTTTATAACATAATTGTTCAACACTGCTTAGTTATGAATGAGCTTTTCTGTTTTGTTTACATTTTCGTAGGTACATCCATATGTAGCTAGTTACTGGAACACGAACTCATAGTTGGTATCAAGCTATAATGGATTCTGGCTGAGGGAGGTTAAGGCACATCCGAAAGTGCTGAAGGTTGTTGGAGCTCATTGCCATCTAAGCTCTACCATTACAAAGGTAACTCTGACTGTAGTTGCTTTAAGTTGTGTTTAGATATAGCCAGATGAATACGAATTTCTCTCTATTCATGTTTTCCTTTGCTGTCTCTTGAGCTCTACATATTGGCGTATGTTTTGTTTATTCCAGGTGGATATATTCTGAGAGAGTTTGCAGTCTTATGGTGGAAATAATTGATCAATTCCGGCATCACGACTTTGCGATTACATGGGTAGGAGGAACCACAACTGTCACTTTACAACTTGGCTCCCTTCAATTAGTAAATATGTCAAATTCGTCTTCTCTCTTTTTACTTTGGTATGTTTCTATTTGCAGGTGTATCTACGTAACATGGTTCGAGGTTCAAGGTGTTCTCATTCGCTAGATCTTTATTGAGGTTAGTTTGACTCTAATTTCACAGGCTAATAAATTTGGAACTTCTTCTTTTACCAATTACAAATATTTTTCTAGTGATTTAGATCATAACATGTTCATGTTTCATCTTCAGTTCTGTTTCTGTAATGCAGTGGGGTGTTTAAGTTCTTCTGACTCATTTCATCTTCTTTTTCCCTTTTTTTTTTTTAGGAACCCATTCTTGTGCATACGGATCTATATAGCAGAATGCAGTGGTCAATGAAGTTATTTTTATTTGTACAGCAAGTCAGCAACGGTAAGTCATAAATGGGCAATTTATATGTTCTCTTGATATACCTTCAGTCACGATGTTTCACAGATCTATGTAGCTGTTAGATTATTAATTTTTGTGGACTTCATGAATATGTACATTTAACTGTAGGAGTCACTTTGTATGATGGACCAAGGGAAAGTACAATACTGAACATACCAGAAGCATGGTCGTTCAACCATGAATACTGATTCCACGGCTTGCTCTGTTGAAGTTGTAGAAGACATTAATGGTGCTGGTAGAAACTCGACATATTGTAGTGATTTTTTGCAAATTGTTTGATATGTTAGTGGAAAGGTTTCACTCTTTATCTTGTCTTGTATGTTGTTGCGAGCAGAGCACACACAGGCTGCATTGTGATAGAGGATCCCCAAGTTGCAGAGCTATTCCTTCACCAAGTAGACAGGTAATTATCGGATCATGAACTTGCTAAATATTTTTTCTTTGGTTTTTCTCTTTATTTGACGGTGAGATGTGTGTCCTTGAACAGCGTTGATGTTTTCCAAAACGCAAGTCCATGATTCTCTGATGGTTTTCGATTTGGAAATTGGAATGGGTGCTGAGGTAAGTCAGAAAAATACACATAAGCTTACATATTTATTTTTCTTTTTTAAAAAAAAAGAAGCATGTGTGATAAAGATTTTATGTTGTGATATAAAGGTGAGAGTAAAATTTTTCAGTTTGGTTACAATTTTAAGGTGCTACCTACCTTTCTATTGCGGACAGGTACTTAAAGTTTGGCATCAAGAACGAGAAGGTATAAAAGCTTCAGGAGGAGAGAGGTGAAGGCACATCCCAAAGAGCTAAAGCTTGTTGGAGCTCATTATCATCTAGGCTCTACCATTACAAAGGTAACTCTGATTGTAGTTGTAGCATTATGCTCTAGTTTTATAACATAATTGTGCAACACAGCTAAGTTTTGAATGCGCTTTTCTGTTTTGTTTACATATTTTAGGTGCATCCATATGTAGCTAGTTACTGGAACAAGACCTCAAAGTTTGGTATTGAGAACGAGAAGCTATAATGGATTCTGGCTGCGAGAGGTTAAGGCGCATCCCAAAGTGCTGAAGCTTGTTGGAGCTCATTACCATCTAAGCTCTACCATTACAAAGGTAACTCTGATTGTAGTAAGTTGTGTTTACTTAACATATACCCTGATGAATACGACTTGCCCTCTATTCATGTTTTCCTTTGCTCTGTGTCTTCATTCACGAGTCTTGAGCTATATATATTTCCATATGTTTTGTTTATTTCAGGTGGTTATATTCAGAGATGCTACAGTCTTATGGTGGAAAACGTTGATCAAATCCAACTCTTAGGTTACAGTGGTAGGACGAGTTTCTGATACCAGTTAGCAAATATTTCAATTTTACCCCTTTCTTTTTACTTTGGTATGCTTCTATTTGCAGGTGTATCGTTAGCATGGGGAACGGTTCAAGGTTCAAGATTTTCTCAATCGCTAGATTTTGATTGAGGTTAGTTTAACTCTAACTGTACAATCTTATAGTACTGAACTTCAATTTTTTTTACCAAAAACAAATACCATTTGTAGTGAGGAAAGGTTTCACTCTTTATCATGTCTTGTATGTTGTTGTGAGCATAGCACATACATATTGCATTGTGATAGTGGATCATGAAGTTGCAGAGCTATTCCTTCACCAAGTGGACAGGTAAATTACCGGATTTTGACCTTGCTTAATATTTTTATTTGTAACTGACTGTGAGATGTGTATCTTTGAACAGTGTTATTGTTTTCCAAAACGCAACCCAATGTTACAGGTGGAATTGGTCACATATTGTCATGTTTTGTCTACTGTTTCGTTACCTGTCTGTCCTGAAGTAATTTGCATTAAACATAGAAGTTTAAGTGTATCACTAACTCTTTTTGAATTCTTGATGCAGATAATTGTTAAAGTTTCTCCCATTTTTGGTCTATCAGTGATTGAGGTTTCCGGTTTTGATAAACTTTTTCTAGACTTGGGCCTACTATAACACATGTAAGTGCCTTTTATTTTTTACTCTTGCAAATAATTTTGGAGTTTGTTGTAATCTTTCTTTTTCTAAAGGACTATACTTTTGCAGGTCGTCCATGGGTGCAGTGACCAAACTGATATCGGTATGCTCCTAACTGAAATCACTAATGATTATTTAATATAGGATTAAGCCTTTTTATTTTTACGTTTTCAAGATCATTATTTGGTCCCATTCAGTAAGCAAAGATTTCAAATTCATCCCTTTTCTGTTTACATAGATATGATTTTATTCACAGGTGTATAGACGTAATGGTAATGTGCTGCTGAATGGTTAAGGGTTTTCTCATCAGCTAATAACATCATTAGGTTAGTTTGACTCTTATTTACCAGGTTTCATGATTTCAATTAGCAAAATTTTCAAATGTGCTAATTATTGATATATAGATTTTTCCGTGCCTTTCCTGTATAGGTAGGTGCATTTTCTATGGGGAATTTTAGGAGGCTGTTGGAAGATGTAGTTCTTAGCTGCTCAAGAAGGTGTTTTCGTAAATGTTAATAGTGATCAGTTTGACTTGAAAACTATTGTGGAAGATTCAAGAATTGATGGGAAGAAGGTTACTGTATTGCTGCGTGACAATCCTCAGGTATTGGTAAATTTAACTTTTAACATCACTTTTTAGTTTATATAACAGAATTATTCAACACAGCTTGGCTATATTAGTGATATTTTCTTTTCCTTTTTGTTACTCTTTTAGGTGAAGCCATATGTAGCTATTTACTGGGAACAATAACTCAAAGTTTGGTATCAAGAACGAGAAGCTATCATGGTTTCTAGATGAGGGAGGTGAAGGCACATTCCAAAGTGCTGAAGCTTGTTGGAGCTCATTGCTAGTCTACACTCTACTATTACAAAGGTAACTCCGATTATAGCTGTTTTAAGTTGTGCTAGATGTATTCAGCTGAATATGGATTGCTCTCTATTCATATTTGCTTTTGCTTTCTCTTAAATCACGACTCTTGAGCTCTACATATATGTAGTATGATGTTTTTTGCTTATTCCAGGAGGACATATTCAGAGATGTTGTCGTCTTATGATTAAATCTGGCGTCAACACTTTACAACTTGGCTCCTTTTACTTTGTCTGATTCTATTTGCAGGTGTCTGCGTAACATCCAGGTTCATGGTTTTCTCACTTTTTTTATCATATACAAATATCATTTGTAGTGATTAGATTATAACATGTTCCTTCTTCGTGTCTTTTTATGCAAGACTTGTTACCTTCCATTGAGATTTCAGTAATGCAGTGGGGTTTTTAAGTTCATAAATGGGCCATTTATAATTCCTCTTGGTACCTTCAGTCACGATGTCTCATATATATATGTAACCGTTATACTATTTCTCAATCAGGTCAGTTCCTCTTAATACTTTTTACTCTACCATTTTATTTATAAATTTGTTGTCATCTTTCTTTGCTCTAAAGCACGATACCATTGCAGGTCAACCATGGCTGTCATGACCAAACTGATATCGGTATATTCCTAACTGCAATCACTATTGATTATCTATATATATAAAGTTAACTTTTTCTCTTTTCTCCTTAAGACACATTATCATCCACCTCATTTAATTATTTAATTTTTAAAATTAATTATACCATTTTATCATTTAATTTTAATATTTAAACCTATGTAAATAAGTTTTTTTAAAATTGAATATGAAAGGTCTTTTTTTATATTATACATTATAAAACTAAAAAAGATAATTGATTAAAAGTTAAAAAAACTTACTAATTATCGATTATACTAACAAATATAAAAATAATAGATTATAATTTTTAGTGAATGTTTAAAATATATATAAGATTATATTTACACAATGTAAACCTAAATATAATGGGATTTAACAGGAATAGAGCAAAAAGTTAGAAGTTTTTAGAATATAAATCTATCTAATTTATGTCTCAAAAAATTTTCT
>NW_006238923.1:18076174-18113658 GCF_000375325.1 Capsella rubella
ATAAAAAGGTAAAAATAAAAATAATATTTCTTTAAAAGTTTCCATTATAAATTTAACTATTTGTTTCCAATACAACTCATATGTTAAACTAATAAACAAAATAAAAAATTAACTATAATTCATAAAATTGAAAATTAAAATAAAAAATATTATTAAATGAAATAAACTAAATATAAAGTAAATTATACTAATATGTTAAATTTAAAAATTGTTCCATATGAAAAACAAAAAAAACTATAAAACATAAAATCAGAACAAAATATATAATAGTATATAAATGATCATTACGAGATATAAAGTACGACAAATCCAAAAAAGGAAAACGTAAAACAAAAAATAATAAATTATGACAATATATAAAGAGATAATGTAAACAGTTAAAAATTAAAGCCCGAAACCCACAAATAATGTTCAAATTTCATGCCAACATATAAAAGAGCCCAAAATATTAACATCTAGATCTATATTTGGTAAAAACCCTAATAGCACACGTTTCTCAATGATTCTCAACCGCACTTCCATTTACGCCAACACTTCGACTTATACTATACACACTTAATTTCTCAACAACTAATAAAGCTAAAACTCAATAGTTTTTCTATACAAACACAATTTAAGTTTTAAAAAGTAAAGTATGGTATAGTGAAAAAATAAGTAGAAAATAAAATACGAACTAATTACTCATAAACAACATAATAAACTCCCGCGCGTAGCGCAGGCAACCGACTAGTTTAATATAAGATTATTGTTTTCATGATTACAAGTTGGTCCCCCTCATAATTATTATGTTTCTATTTGCAGGTATATCTACATAACATGCGGAATGCTTCAAGGTTTTCTCATTCGCAGATCTTGATTGAGGTTAGTTTGACTCTAATTTCACAGTCTTATAATATTAACCTTCACTCTTTTACCAATTACAAAAATCATGTTTAATGATAAGATCATAACTCGTTAAAATCAGTTCATGTTCCCTCTTCGGCTCTGTTGTGCAAGATTTTTTTGCAAAGGGATTTGATAGCACATCGCGCATAGTTTTTTTGTTCTTCAAATATAGGGTCCTTCTGAACATAAATTGATCACAATGTCTGTCCTGAAGCTGATTGATCAAAATTTGTCTTATTTGGCCAAGTGTTTTGATTGGACAGTCTATCCTGAAGTGAACGTTATTGTTCATCAGTTTGGAATTTAGTTGCTACCTCAGTATCACTCATCGCTTGGTATCATTGGTTCTAGGTGCAGGTAGTAGTTAACAGCTGTCGGAAGGAAGCATATACTCGGGTTGTTCGTCATATGATCGTTTTGTATGCAAGGGAACATACGATTTTGTGGTTTTCCTTGTGGAGTACGAAACATGGCTCTTTTGTTTGGCTTTAACTTAAGCATTAGTAAAACTTTGTATCCACTTTCATCTTAAGCAAGACGAATTAAGCACTTGAAAGCTTCTTGTTGAACAGCTGAGCATCTCTGATTGATAGAACAATATCTTTCCTTTTCTTGGAATCTGAAAAATAAATCTCGCTTCAGGAAACGGCTGAACGTAGATAACTCACAATGAACTTTACTCCAACTTCTTACACTTTTTTAAAGACAGAAATCATTCAAAAAAGTTCATAATTCATAAAGATACAGAGGATATAAAAACAGAGGAATCGGGAAATAGAAACAGAGGAGAAACGGATCAAAGTTATTGAAACCAGAGAAGGATAATGTTTCGTTTTTCAGTAATATAAAGATGATCAAGACTCAGGAGTGGGTAATGGGGAGCACGTGGATGCCAAGTTGATGAAGCATGCTACTTGATTTCCCATGGAACCCAACGATCTTGTGACCTTCCTTGTGGAGCACGAAACTCGGTTCATCATCGAGACCATAACATGGAGAGGTTCGCATGTTTGTTGTGAACTTGAGCATTAGAATAACTTCAAATTCTACACTTCCAGGTACTACATTATAACTACCTTCCACTGATGTGAGGTACTCGCACGGATAGTCCAGCTCGAACTAACATAAGATAAGTATAACATCAAAGATCAAATATATATAAATAAGTTTGTATTATTGGACAAGTAATTAGTGAAAGTGAAGTTATTACTAGTAATCACCTCTTCATGTCGAAGTAGGGTCTTGTTCCCATGATGATCTCCCACCATTATCTCCTGAGTGTCATTTTCATACAGAAACTTGACGGATACGATACCTATCTCACCTGTCCCAATGTATATCTTTCTAACACCTTGGAAATTGCTGCCATCATCCCATGGAGATCCTCCATCACCACCTTGTGCTTCTAGCTTTTCCGCAGCAGGAGGAAGAGGCATCGGATAATAATATGCACCAAGAGCCGTAACTATCCCAAACTGATACCATCCATGAAATCCGACAATAGCACAACCTTTGGTCTCGAGGACAAATTCAACTGAATCAGATCGGTCTCCAAATGTTGGTGAGGTTCTCCCTTTTGATGTTTTGAAAGTCAATGACGTAACATATCTAGAATTAATGGTCCCCGTCACAGACGTGATAAATTCATTTGGATAGTCAACAACAAACTACAATAAAAATAAGGAAAATTTTCAAAAATATCATTAATTTTAAGTTTTTCTTCCAAATTTAGCTCTATATACCAAAATTAAACTTTCAAAATTATCCTAAATTCTAAACAATAAACCAAACCCTTTAAAAGCTATACAAATGTAAAATTGTCAACCCAAACCTTAAAAAAATCTAAAAAATTATTTAAAATATTATAGTTGCGTTAATTAGTACTATTGTTTTTTTTTTGAAAATTTGTGGTGTGTGTTATAGTTGTCTTTAAAACATATTTTGGTATTATTTGAGCGTATTTCTCTAAAAAAAAATAAGTTATTCGACAACATATATGATACATTCTTACAAATATATAGTTATAAGTATTCTAACCTCATCTTCGTGTTCATCGTTGTTCATTCCATGGTCACGCTTTTCTACTTTGCCAGAGTTTTCGTAGTCAATCCCAAGACACCGTATATAATCACTATACCACAAAACGGACACCTTTCTAATACCCTCAGAAGCACCATCATCCCAAAGGGTGCTTTCAGAAGTAAAACCGTGGCATTCCAACTTTGTTGGAGCAGTAAGCGGTGTGAAATATGCTCCAAGAGAGTTTAGATTTACCTCAGCATATCCATGAAACCCAACAATCTTCATTCCACTGACTGCAAGTCTAAACTTGTTGCCCGTGTTGGATCCCATAAGTTCGGAAGTTTTGATGTTTGTCCTGAACTGTAGTGCTTGAATGACCCCAGACTTGTCATCGCCATCGTAGTAACCCTCAACAGACACCATATATTCTTTTTCAACATGGTTTATCTCAAACTGTAAAACAAAGATTACATTACGTCTATTTAAAATAATACTATTTTTCACAACATGTATACATACATACCAAGTGTTGGGAACCTCCTCTATAGATAGAACCATGAATTGGCCCATCATTGTCAATGTACTCGAACTTGATGAATTGTATGCCTTTTTGACCACTTCGTACATGTATCTTTGTAAAACCGGCCCCGTTGACTCCATCATCCCACTTTGTGCCTACCTTGCCCCCAATGGCTTCCATTCTAGTAGGAGTAATATCAGTGAAATATGCTCCTAGAGAGCTTACCCATACCCTCCAAGTAGAATTACATGATCCGTGAAACCCAACTATTTTTTTCCCTTCTACTGCTAGTATAAACTTAGTACACCCATCATGATCATATCCAAATAGTTCAGAAATCCGTAAGTTGGTTTTGAATTGAAGTGCTTGAATCCCATTTTCCTTTGTGTAGTTGCCCTCAACGGATTCAAGATGTTCATTTTTTAGATGGTTTATCTCAAACTGCAAAAATTTGGTTCAAACAGAAAAAAGAATTTCAAAAAAAATCCACATGCAAGAAAGCGGATTAAGGGTTTGACCAAGAAAAAAAAAACAATTCATCTTATACCGTCTGCGTGAAGGTATTACACGATTCACCATGGAAGGATCCAACATTTGGTTTTCCATTTTTGACATAGTCGAAACGAATGGACTCTATACCTTTAAGAGAATAATGTACATATATCTTTGTTACATCATCATGATCAGATTCGTCATCCCACTTGTAGTAACCTTCCTTCCCTTCTGCTTCCGATCTTTGGGTCATCTTGAATTGATTTGATATTTCAAATCTGCACATATGAATCAGAATTGTGTTTATTAGTCAGTTATTTACATATTGGATTTGGGATATTGAAATGAATGAAAAAAATATATATACAATGATCAACACAAATTCTACAACTGTTACTTACAATATGGTGATAGGACGCTCTACAATTTTAATAACATACTCTTTACGGTTTACAATAATTTAGGATAGAAGAGAGCTCTAAAACATTAATGTAAATAAAAGCACCATAGAGACTATATTAGAGAAAGCTGACCGAAACAGAGAGAGAGGCGATGATGATCTCTATAACGAAGGGGATGAAGGTATTTATTTTCCCGGTTTTATTTTTAATAAATATGCATATTACGGTACGAGGATCCAAGTCAATTATATAAGGCCATACAGCCATCTTAAAACATTCACATGTTTTTTTCCAAAAATAATAGAACCCTACGTACTTTAAGTATTTAAAAAGGTTTTTTTTTTCTTTGAATAATTAAGAAGTTCTGGCAGAAAATCAATAGTTTTTATTTTGTCAACGCTTGCATTTATTTCTTGAACTTTGTTAAAGAATATAATGCAATATAAATACAAATCTCCAGCATATATAATTTATGGATTTTCATTGGTTCATGCATTTGTAAATGCATATACTAATTAAAAATTTTTTATTTATTTTGAAATTCAGACATATAAACTTTGCATAACATGTTTTATCCACAAATCTTAATCTTTTTACTATATGTTAAAAAATCTATTTAAAATATATTGTGAATTTTGAAATTTCAAAAAAAATCCCCTAAGCGAATAACATAAACGAAGTCAACGCCATTCTCCCAAAAACCAGAGCCTTTGATGAATCATAAAAATGATGCGTAGCCTCTCTGTGTCTCGCATGTTCTATCAGACAAATGTTTTAATAATGATTGTTAACAATTGTAAAACAAAAAAAGAAAAGAGTTGCAATTAGCTTAGCTCATCTCTCATAACATCTTTTAATGGGCTTCTCATAGATTAAAAGCCCTATAAGATTTAGTTGGGCTGTCCGGACATTTATGACAAGGAAAAAAAAAAAGATAAAACCGGATTGTAATTAGGATTTTGTTATGTAGGGGAGTCGGTTAGTTTTAATTAATCCCAATTAATTACGTTTGTAAATTTCCTTTTTCCCTCAAGGAGTAAAATTAACGCTAAGGGAATAATTTCTTTTTATTTTCATAAGTAGCCGTTTGTGAATTTACTTATTTTCTAACGTTTCAATAATTTTCTTTTTTATAAGCTTCAGTTATTTCCTTTTTTTTTTTTTTTTTTTTCTCAATTAGTAAAAACATTAAACAGCTTAAAAGTAATGCAAGTAAATTTCCATTTTTTTCATAAGGTAACCGTTTGTGAATTTTCTTTTTTTATTTATAACAGTTGAGTAATTTCCTTTTTATAAAAACATCATCTGCTTCTATTTATACGAGTACGAGGCTTTTCTCTCCTTCCCCAAATTCTCTGCTTAGATTTGTTCTTTCGTCTTCCACTCCTCTTCCTTCTCTATAGTCCGATCAGGTTATAATCGTTCTTTCCCTTTCACTTCGTCAATGGTGATTCTCATGTTATGTTTGTATGGTTTTTCTAGGGTTCATCGATACTCATGTCACCCTGTTTTCATATGCATTTTTGTGCGTTGTAGGTATCATTCATCTCTTGTTCGAGCAAAAACGACGATTCCTTAGTTTTATCCTAAAAACCAAAGAGCTATGGTAACAAGAGTTTTGTTATTGTGATTTGATTTCTGATTAGTTGGTTACTTGGTATAATCAATTGTTCATCTTCTATTAAATCTCCTCTTCGGCTCTATTTATGCAGGATTCTACTGTTTTGTGTCCAACAGGACTTGTGATAGCACATCGCACAAAGACGAACACCCTAGTTTTGTTTCTTCTGTGGTTATGTATCTTCTTTTATGTTTCTTCTGAGTTGATAACACTATCATAACTTGATTACACTGTTTGTCCTTAATCAAATTGATTTCATACTCTCAGGTTTTGTCTACTGTTTCGTTTAGGTTATTGGTTATTACTTGCTCCTTTAAATTTTATGCATATCACTCACTGTTTCTTCCTTCAAAATCTCGATGCAGCTCATTGTCAAAATTCCCGTTTGAGCTTTCCTGTTTTGCTGAACCTTGTCTCGAGATTGGCTACTATAACAGTGTAATTGCCTTTTGTTTTTGTTTTCTTTTTGCTCTACCACTTTGTTTTATGAATTTGTTATCATCTTTCTTTTTTCTAAAGCACGATACTATTGCAGGTCTTCCATGACTGTAATAACCAAATTGATACAGGTATGCTCCTTACTGCAATCACTAATTATTTTTCTTACATAACCTTGTTTGTTTTCATCATTACAACTTAGTCCCCTTCAGTTAGCAAATATTTTCAAGTTAATCCCCATTCTTTTTTACTTTTGTATGTTTCTTTTCACAGGTGTATAGACTTAGAACGGTTAAGGATTTTCCCATCTGGCCAAGAACATGAGTAGGTTTGTCTGACTTTTATTTATCACATTTCATGATTACAACTTGGTCCCCTTCAACTAGAAAATATTTCTAATGTGCTTATGATTGATCTAATCAGTTTTTTTCTTTATCTTTCATGTATAGGTGCATTTTCAATGGATATAGGAAGGTTTTGGGAGATTTAGTTCATATCTGCTCAAGAAAGTGTTTTGGTTAATATTGATAGTGATCAGTTTGACATGAAACTGTTGTTTGTGGAAGATTCAAGAATTGCTGGTAAGCATATCAATGTACTGTTGCGTGCAATCCTCAGGTGTGGTTAAATTTCTTATGTTTATAACATAATTTTTCAACACCGCTTGGTTATGAATGAAATTTTTCAGTTTAGTTACATTTGCTAGGTGCATCCATAAGTAGGTAGCTATCTACCTTCCTATTGCGGACAGGAACTTTAAGTTTGGCATCAAGAACGAGAAGGTATAAAGGCTTTAGGATGAGGGAGGTGAAGGCACAACCCAAAGAGCTAAAGCTAGTTGGAGCTCATTGCCATCTAGGCTCTACCATTACAAAGGTAACTCTGATTGTAGTTGTAGCATCATGCTCTAGTTTTATAACATAATTGTTCAACACTGCTTAGTTATGAATGAGCTTTTTTTGTTTTGTTTACATTTTCGTAGGTACATCCATATGTAGCTAGTTACTGGAACACGAACTCTAGTTGGTATCAAGCTATAATGGATTCTGGCTGAGGGAGGTTAAGGCACATCCGAAAGTGCTGAAGGTTGTTGGAGCTCATTGCCATATAAGCTCTACCATTACAAAGGTAACTCTGACTGTAGTTGCTTTAAGTTGTGTTTAGATATAACCAGATGAATACGAATTTCTCTCTATTCACGTTTTCCTTTGCTGTCTCTTGATCTCTACATATTGGCGTATGTTTTGTTTATTCCAGGTGGATATATTCAGTCTTATGGTGGAAACAATTGATCACTTCCGGCGTCACGACTTTGCGATTACATGGGTAGGAGGAACCACAACTGTCACTTTACAACTTGGCTCCCTTCAATTAGCAAATACGTCAAATTCGTCTTCTCTCTTTTTACTTTGGTATGTTTCTATTTCCAGGTGTATCTACGTAACATGGGTAATGGTTCTAGGTTCAAGGTGTTCTCATTCGCTAGATCTTTATTGAGGTTAGTTTGACTCTAATTTCACAGGCTAATAGATTTTTAACTTCTTTTTTTACCCATTACAAATATTTTTGTAGTGATTTAGATCATAGCATGTTCATGTTTCATCTTCAGTTCTGTTTATGCAAAAATATTTACCTTCAATTAAGATTTCTGTAATGCAGTGGGGTGTTTAAGTTCTTCTTTTTCCCTCATTTTTTTTTTTCATACGGATCTATATAGCAGAATGCAGTGGTCAATGAAGTCTTTGTACAGCAACGGTAAGTCATAAATAGGCAATTTATATGTTCTCTTGATATACCTTCAGTCACGATGTTTCACAGATCTATGTAGCTGTTAGATTATTAATTTTTGTGGACTTCATGAATATGTACATGTAACTGTAGGAGTCACTTTGTATGGTGAACCAAGGGAAAGTACAATACTGAACATACCAGAAGCATGGTCGTTCAACCATGAATACTGATTCCATGGCTTGCTCTATTGAAGTTGTAGAAGACATTAACGGTGCTACGATTACATTCATGGGAGGTAGAAACTCGACATACTGTAGTGATGTTTTGCAAATTGTTTGATATGTTAGAGGAAAGGTTTCACTCTTTATCTTGTCTTGTATGTTGTTGCGAGCAGAGCACACATAGACTGCATTGTGATAGAGGATCCCCAAGTTGCAGAGCTATTCCTTCACCAAGTAGACAAGTAATTATCGGATCATGAACTTGCTAAATATTTTTTCTTTGGTTTTTCTCTTTAATTGACGGTGAGATGTGTGTCCTTGAACAAGGTTGATGTTTTCCAAAACGCAAGTCCATGATTCTCTGATGGTTTTCGATTTGGAAATTGGAATTGGTGCTGAGGTAAGTCAGAAACATACACATAAGCTTAGATATTTATTTTTCTTTAAAAAAAAAAGAAGCATGTGTGATAAAGATTTTATGTTGTGATATACAGGTGAGAGTGAAGTTTTTCAGTTTGGTTACAATTTTTAGGTGCTACCTACCTTTCTATTGCGGACAAGTACTTAAAGTTTGGCATCAAGAAAGAGAATGTATAAAGGCTTCAGGAGTAGAGAGATGAAGGCACATCCCAAAGAGCTAAAGCTTGTTGGAGCTCATTATTATCTAGGCTCTACCATTACAAAGGTAACTCTGATTGTAGTTGTAGCATTATGCTCTAGTTTTATAACATAATTGTGCAACACAGCTTAGTTTTGAATGAGCTTTTCTGTTTTGTTTACATATTTTAGGTGCATCCATATGTAGCTAGTTACTGGAACAAGACCTCAAAGTTTGGTATTGAGAACGAGAAGCTATAATGGATTCTGGCTGCGAGAGGTTAAGGCACATAACAAAGGTATCTAAGCTCATTGCCATCTAAGATCTACCATTATAAAGGTAACTCTGATTGTAGTAAGTTGTGTTTACTTAACATATACCCTGATGAATACGATTTGCCCTCTATTCATGTTTTCCTTTGCTTTGTGTCTTCATTCACGACTCTTGGGCTATACATATTTCCATATGTTTTGTTTATTTCAGGTGGTTATATTCAGAGATTCTGCAGTCTTATGGTGGAAAACGTTGATCAAATTCGACTCTTAGGTTACCGTGGTAGGACGAGTTTCTGATACCAGTTAGCAAATATTTCAATTTTACCCCTTTCTTTTTACTTTGGTATGCTTCTATTTGCAGGTGTATCGTTAACATAGGGAATAGTTCAAGGTTCAGAATTTTCTCAATCGCTATATCTTCATTGAGGTTAGTTTAACTCTAACTGCACAATCTTATAGTACTGAACTTCAAATTTTTTTACCAATAACAAAATATCATTTGTACTGATTAGATCTTGACATGTTCATGTTAGTGGAAAGGTTTCACTCTTTATCTTGTCTTGTATGTTGTTGTGAGCATAGCACATACATATTGCATTGTGATAGTGGATCATGAAGTTGCAGAGCTATTCCTTCACCAAGTGGACAGGTAAATTACCGGATTTTGAGCTTGCTTAATATTTTTATTTGTAACTGACTGTGAGATGTGAATCCTTGAACAATTTTATTGTTGTCCAAAACACAACCAGGTGCTGAGGTAAGTTAGCTACATACACATAAGTACATACTAAAAAAATAAAAGTATAAAAGTTAGAAGAGTGAGTAAGTGAGGAAGAGTGTATGTTGTGATATACAGGTGGAATTGGTCACATATTGTCATGAAGTCTACTGTTTCGTTTACCTATCTGTCCTGAAGTAATTTGCATTAAACATCAAAGTTTAAGTGTATCACTCACTCTTTGCTCCTTTGAATTCTTGATGCAGGTAATTGTTGAAAGTTCTCCAATTTTTGGTCTATCAAGGTTTCCGGTTTTGATAAACTTTTTCTAGACATGGGGCTACTATAACACATGTTAGTGCCTTTTATTTTTGACTCTTGCAAATTATTTTGGAGTTTGTTGTAATCTTTCTTTTTCTAAAGGACTATACTTTTGCAGGTCGTCTATGGGTGCAATGACCAAACTGATACCTTTTCTTTTTACATTGATATGATTTTATTCACAGGTGTATAGACGTAACGGTAATGTGCTGCTGAATGGTTAAGGGTTTTCTCATCAGCTAATAACATCATTAGGTTAGTTTGACTCTTATTTACCAGGTTTCATGATTTCAATTAGCAAAATTTTCAAATGTGCTTATTATTGATATAAAGATTTTTTAGTGTCTTTCCTGTATAGGTGCATTTTCTATGGGGAATAATAGGAGGCTGTTGGAAGATGATGTTCTTAGCTGCTCAAGAAGGTGTTTTCGTAAATGTTAATAGTGATCAGTTTGACTTGAAAATTATTGTGGGAAGATTAAAGAATTGATGGTAAGAAGGTTACTGTATTGCTGTGTGACGATCCTCAGGTATTGGTAAATTTAACTTTTAGCATCACTTTTTAGTTTATATAACAGAATTGTTCAACACAGCTTGGCTCTATTAGTGATATTTTCTTTTCCTTTTTGTTACACTTTTAGGTGAAGCCATATGTAGCTATTTACTGGGAACAATAACTCAAAGTTTGGTATCAAGAACGAGAAGCTATCATGGTTTCTAGATGAGGGAGGTGAAGGCACATTCCAAAGTGCTGAAGCTTGTTGGAGCTCATTGCTAGTCTACACTCTACTATTACAAAGGTAACTCCGATTATAGCTGTTTTAATTTTTGCTAGATGTATTCAGCTGAATATGGATTGCTCTCTATTCATGTTTGCTTTCTCTTAAATCACGACTCTTGAGCTCTACATATATGTAGTATGATGTTTTTTGCTTATTCCAGGAGGACATATTCAGAGATGCTATCGTCTTATGGTGGAAAACATTTGATTAAATCTGGCGTCACGACGTTGAGGTTAAGTGGTAGGAAGAACCACAACTTTCACTTTACAACTTGGCTCCCTTCAATTAGAAAATATTTCAAATTCGCCCTCTTTCGTTTTACTTTGTTTGTTTCTATTTGCAGGTGTCTGCGTAACATCCAGGTTCATGGTTTTCTCATTTGCTAGATCTTGATTAAGGTTGGTTTGACTCTAATTTCGTAGTCTATAATACTGAACTTCACTTTTTTTTTTTATCATATACAAATATCATTTGTAGTGATTAGATTATAACCTGTTTTGTTCAAAAAAGAAAGAAAGATAGATCCTCTTCATGTTCCTTCTTTGTGTCTGTTTATGCAAGACTTTTTACCTTCCATTGAGATTTCAGTAATGCTTCCTTTGCTATGTAGAGCAATGGTATGTCATAAATGGGCCATTTAAAATTCCTCTTGGTACCTTCAGTCACCATGTCTCATATATATATGTAACTGTTATACTATTTATCAATCAGGTCAGTTCCTCTTAATACTTTTTACTCTACCACTTTATTTATAAATTTGTTGTAATCTTTCTTTACTCTAAAGCACGATACCATTGCAGGTCAACCATGGCTGTAATGACCAAACTGATATCGGTATGTTCCTAACTGCAATAACTAATGATTATTTAATATAAGATTATTGTTTTCATGATTACAACTTGGTCTCCCTCATAATTATTATGTTTCAATTTGCAGGTATATCTACATAACATGCGGAATGCTTCAAGGTTTTCTCATTCACCAGATCTTGATTGAGGTTAGTTTGACTCTAATTTCACAGTCTTATAATATTAACCTTCACTCTTCTACCAATTACAAAATCATGTTTAATGATAAGATCATAACTCGTTAAAATCAGTTCATGTTCTCTCTTCGGCTCTGTTGTGCAAGATTTTTTGCAAAGGGATTTGATAGCACATCGCACATAGTTTTTTGTTCTTCAAATATAGGGTCCTTCTGAAATCTGAACATAAATTAATTACATTTTTATAAAGATACAGAGGAATCGGGAAATAGAAACAGAGGAGAAACGGATCAAAGTTATTGAAAACAGAGAAGGATAATGTTTCGTTTTCAGTAATATAAAGATGATCATTCAAGACTCAGGAGTGGGTGATGGGGAGCACGTGGGTGCCAAGTTGATGAAGCATGCTACTTGATTTCCCATGGAACCCGACGATCTTGTGACCTTCCTTGTGGAGCACGAAACTTGTGTCATCATCGAGACCATAACATGGAGATGTTCGCAAGTTGGTGGTGAACTTAAGCATGAGAATAACTTCAAAATCACTTCCAGGTACTACATCATAACTACCTTCCACTGATGTGAGGTACTCGCTCGGATAGTCTAGCTCGAACTACAGAAAATAAATAAAAAATCCATAACAGCAACATCAAAGATAAGATATAAATGAGTTTGTATAATTGGACAAGTAAATTAATAAAAGTGAATAAGTTTGTATAATTGGAAAAGTAATTAGTAAAAGTGAAGTGGTAGTAGTAATCACCTCTTGATGTCGAAGAAGGTTCTTGTTCCCATGATGATCTCCCACTACTATCTCCTGAGTGTCATTTTCATACAGAAACTTGACGGATACGATACCTATCTCACCTGTCCCAATGTATATCTTTCTAACACCTTCGAAATTACTGCCATCGTCCCATGGAGATCCTCCATCACCACCTTGTCCTTCTAGCTTTTCCGCAGCAGGAGGAAGAGGCATCGGATAATAATATGCACCAAGAGCAGAAATAACATTAGGAATCAACCATCCATGAAATCCAACAATAGCACAACCTTTGCTCTCTAGGACAAATTCAACTGAATCAGAAGTTCCGTCTCCAAATTTTTGAGAGGTTCTCCCCTTTGATGTTTTGAAAGCCAATGACGTAAGATAATTTCTACCCGTGGTTATGAAAGTCCCTACCACAGACGTGATATATTCATTCGGATAGTCAACCACAAACTGCAATAAAAGGAGGTGCACATAAGCTATTAGTAACGTACCTATGTACATATATAGTTACAGATAGAGAGTTATTAGAACTTTAACCTCTACTTCTTTGTCAGTGTGGGAATTTTCAATTCCATGGTGACGCTTTTCTACTTTGCCATCGTTGTCATAGTTAAACCCCAGCCAGTTTATATAACTACTTCCGTATGAAACAGTCACCTTTCTGACACCATCAAAAGCTCCATCATCCCAACGAGAGCTTGTATCAGTAATACTATGGTAGTTTAATTTTGTAGGAGTAAGCCTTGTGAAATATGCTCCAAGAGAGTTTAGATTCTTCTTAGCGTATCCATGAAACCCAACAATCTTCATTCCACTAGCTGCAAGTCTAAACTTTTTACCCTTGTGGGATCCCATAAGTTCAGAAGTCTTGATGTTAGTCTTGAATTGAAGTGCTTGAATGACCTCAGATTCTTCATCGTAGTAGCCCTCAACTGACACCAGATATTCCTCGTCAACATGATCAATCTCAAACTATAAAGCAAAGATTACATGTAAACATTTTATATTAAACTCATGCGATTTGAATAACCATAATTTTAGTAAGTATTTTCCATGACATGTCACTACAAGAAAACATATATATTTCCGACCACCATTTCCGACCAAAATAATAGTCGGAAATTTTCCGACGAATTTCCAACCATTTTCCCACTAATTCTCGAGGAATTAAAATTCGTCGAAAATTAGTCGGAAATTAGCAAAATTTTCCGACCAAACAAAAGTGGTCGAAAATTTGTCAAATTAGTTGGTCGGAAATTTTGTGGTCGTCGGAATTTCGTCGTAACTTCATCGAAACATATATTATTCTTGTTTTTGTATTTTTTATTTTTAATTATATATTTTTAAAAATAAAAAATGTCGTCGGAAATTTGTCGGAAATATCTACGATCGTCGGAAATATCTAAGGTATTCTACGGTCGTCGGAAATTCGTCGGAAATTCTACGGTCGTCGGAAATTCGTCGGAAATTCTACGGTCGTCGAAAATTCGTCGGAAATTATATGGTCGTCGGAAATTTGTCGGAATATTTTTTTGTATGTTCCCGCATTTACGAATTCAAAATAATTGAGTTTACCGCTTTTGTAGTTTCCGACAAATTTCCGACCGATACATTCGTCGGAAATATTTGCTATATATACCAAAGAGTATTCACCCATTTCACAATTCAAAATACAACAAAATCAATTTCTCATTTCATCTTCTTCTCCTCATCTTCTTCTCTCAATTTTTAGAATCATTATCCATTTTTAATAGTTTACATTTTCCCTTATATTTTTAATTCATAATTTTCATATTTGTATTTAGTAATTCATTTTTAACATTTTATATATGTATGTTTTTAATACAATGAATAATTATTATTTTAAGTATTAATTTTAACTATAGTTTTCATTTCATTTTTATTTTTGATTTTAATTTCATTTTAATACTCTTGATATATATATATATATATATTTTAAATAATAAAAATAGTCGTCGGAAATTCGTCGGAAATAGTTTTAAAAATTAATTTAATTTATTTATAAAAATGGTCAGAAATTTCCGACGAATTTCCGACCACCGAGAATTTTTGTCGGAAATTGGTAGGAAATTTTCCTACAAAATTCCGACAAATATTTCCGACAAATTTTCGACGATATTTTTTCGTCAGTAATTTCCAACCAATTTCCGACGAATATTATTTTCCGACCAAAGAATTCCGACGAAATTGTTTTTGTCGAAAATTCGTCGGAAATTAGTATGTTTTCTTGTAGTGTGTATACATACCACGTGTGGGCAACCTCTGCTAGAAATAGAACCATGGATAGGACCATCTTTAAGATGCCCATCCTTGTCGACATACTCAAACTTGATAAATTGTATGCATTCACGACCAGTTCGTACATGTATCTTTGTAAAACATGCCTGGTCGACTCCATCATCCCACTCCTTGCCTACAGTGCTCCCTATTGCTTCTATTCTAGTAGGATCAATCTTACTGAAATATGCTCCTAGAGAGTACACCCCATAAGAAGATGATCCGTGAAACCCAATGATTTTTTTCCCCTCTACTGCTAGTACAAACTTTTTACACCCGTCAATGTCATGATATCCCATCGGTTCAGAAATCTTCAAGTTGGTTTTGAATTGAAGTGCTTGAATCCCATTGTCATATGTGTAGTATCCCTCAACAGATTCAAGATGTTCATTTTTCAGGTGGTTTATCTCAAACTGCAAAGTTTTGTGAAAATTTTATTTATAAAATTGTCCACATGCAAAAAAAAAAAAAAAAAAGTGAAAAAGGGTTTGACTAGAAAAGAATTAAGTCATCATATACCGTCTGCTTGTAAGTATAATATGAAGAACCATGAAAGGAACCATCGATCAGTTTTCCACTATTGACATAGTCGAACCGAATGGATTTGATGCCTTGAGGAGAATATTGTACATATATCTTTCCTACATCATCATAGTCAGATTTGTCATCCCAAAAAAAGTTGGCTTTCTTGCTCCCTTCCGCATCTGATCTTTGCGTCATCTTCACCTATGGGGATGAAAGTTGTATTACTTACAAAGGTTTGGGATTGAATGTGTATATAAATATAATTTTCTAAAAAGCGTTTTAGGCCTCATTTTAGACGATAGGCGCTTTAGAGCACCTCCAATGGAGATGGTTAATGTATCTTTAGCACATTGTTTATCATTATGTAATGATTATATATATATATATATATATATATTTTTTTTGGGTAGGATTAATTTTTTTTTGGTAGGATATATATTTATATATACCGTATACATGTTTATATATTATTTGATATGTTAAATAAAATATTTTGTTTAACTCTTATTTACTATTTACGATTTTGGTTATTCTTATAAATATTTCTCTATAAATTTTACGTAAAATATTTCTTAATGTTTCATGTTGTAAATGTTTTAACCATTCAAAATCGGCAAGATTTCGATTAAGCATTTTAAGCCCTAATTAAGGTTGTTTCACTGTCTGTATAACATCTACCGCTTTCTTAAACATTCTTTAACCAAGGATCAACACAAGTTTTAATTAATTGAATGAAAAGATCATTATTCTCGGTTAAAAAGAAGCAGATGCAAAAATAATTTGATAAGATACATTTGGTGATACTGGATGCTCTGCAACATGCTCATTACGTTGGCCAATAATAAGATAAGTTTTTAAAGATGCTCTGAAAAGTTAATGTACAGAAAGGCACCACAGAGAGACAGCTGACCTATGATGATCGATCGAGGAAAGAGAGATCCGATTGAACTCTGATGTCTTGACTCTATGGAACTCTGATGGAGTTGCGATGGATCTATGTGTATAATGAAAATGTGATTATATACAAGTCTCAGCATAATATATTTTTACAATATTATTTGGATGCCGTTAGAAAGTCGCACATGGCAGAATAATTAATAGAATATAATTCACCATATTTTAAATTTAAACACATCTCAGTTATACTTATTTAGGAATAACATTTTTCTCAAAAAAAAATGATTGGTTATAATAATATACTTCCTCTTGTCACAAATTGTCACATTTCACACAAATTAAAGAAAACTTAAATCATACATATGTACTCTTATTAAGTACGTATTCTGCATGATATTTTGGAGAAAACTTTCAGTGCAGAAAAAAATTATTTATTTATTTGTTGTGAATTGTGATCATTCGTATTCTACAGTTTGGTTTTCTTTTACTGGTTAGATAATCAGATAATTTAAACTATAGAGAAAAAAATTAAGACAGAATGAATAGTCACCTTACAACTTTAATTTCCATTTACAATATGTAATAAAAGGTATATATTTTTTTTTTAAAGTACATGAAGTCACGAATATTGTTTTCGGAATTGTAAATTCGATCGATCCTACGACCTAATTAAACCATTATATATGACTTTACTTCGATAGTCATTAATATATTATATAGTCATTTTAAAACATGAATTCTGCGATATTAAATAAATTCTTGTTTCAGAAGACTATGATGAAGTCTTGATAAAAAAGAAAAAAGTCTTCTTCGCCGCGAATATTGTTTTGGAACCCTACTTGCATTGTACTATTTAGTTATTTACTATTTTTGTCAACGCTTGCATTTATTTATTGGAGTTTGTTAAACAATATATCGCACTATCATACCAATTTGAAGCATATATTATTAGTAATGTGGCCTAACTAATCCCAAAATGTAGCTCTATTATTAGTAATGTGGCCTAACTAATCCCAAAAGGTAGCTCTAGAGAGAAGGCTTGCCACATTCTATATATATTGCCTAATGATCTTTATCCCAAGTAATGTGGGACATTGGACTCTTTTTCCACCCAACATCTCGGAAATACCACAACAAGACATGTCATTTATATGAGCCACATAGGTGTGAAACCATTTTGTAGAAATTTGCTTGTTGGACCTTACCATGGGCTCTGATACCATATTAGTAATGTGGCCTAACTAATCTCAAAAGATAGCTCTAGGGAAAAAAATTGTCACATCCTATATATATTGCCCAAAGATCTTTATTCCAAGTAATGTGGGACATTGTACTCTAATATATATAATTTGAGTTCTCATCCATTACATCTAATATGAGAAAATATAAAATTAGAAAAAATGAGGCCCTTTTGATTACAAATAGATTATACTTTTTTTTTTGAACAAAACAAATACAGATTATACAAGTTTTCAACTACGTGATAACGACCAATACGTAAGTTTCATCTTTATCAACTGTAGAAATATTCTATTTATAAAACGTTTATTTGATCTACTGTTTGGACATTTCACCTTTCATCTGGTATCATAAAACGATATCCCTAGCTCTAATGGAACTATGGAGAGGAAGAAAGATGAATACAGTATTGGTTATAAAAACAAGAAAGTTTACAAAAACAATGTATATCACCTGCAAATACAATGTTTTATGAGCCGCCAATGTTAAAGGTTTGAAAACAATAACGCAGACAATTTTAAACCGTTTCACGTCGCTTGTAATGTTTCTGATCAATATATGAAATCTCTCGAATATATTTCAACTACCAACTCAGAAGCTTTTAAATTCCGAATTCTCAATTAGTATCTTTCAATTTATGTGTTTTTTTTAGTTTGTTAATAACCTTAATTTTTTCCATATTTCCAAAGACTAGTATTTAATTCTTACATGATACCTTGCTAGGTTGCAAGAAAGTTTAGTTTTCGACTGTTTTGAGATTTAAATTTTCGTTTTGGAATTGGAATCGGAAGCTCGTTTTCATATCACTTTCAAGCGCACACTTTATTATTATGTTGGAAGTTTTGGGTTTCCGTTTAGAAACTTTTGATTACATTTGATATTAAGTTTCTTAAGTTTTCAATTCAAAATTAATTGGCAATGAAGACAGAGAGCCATGTCTCCCGAAGTATAATGACAGTTGTTAATGTGTGAACGTATAAGTTTAATTGTTTATGAAAAATTAACTTGTCTTTTGTTAAATGTTATTGAAAAGATACAAATAAAATTGGATAGATAGACAATACATAAGTAGAGTACACAAGAATTTATAGATCATTAAAATAGATAATACATATCATGCCTCAAGTTTGTAGTATTTTTGGTGTTTTGGGACTTCGGGTTTGTAAACAAGACCCAATACTTGGTTTTAAAACGACGGTAATGTTACGTTCGAATCGATGAAGATGCTCAAACACCGTCGAAACCACCATGGGAAACTCCTCCATCACCACCTTGTGCATCTAGTCTCTTTGCACATCATCAATTTGAGGCATCGGAAAAGAATATGCTCCAAGAGCATGAAGAAAGTACATACCAGACAGTCCATGGAACCCAACAAGAGCACAACCTTTGCTCTCCAGAACGAATTTAACATGTTGTCCATCACACACATTTCCAAATGTTGGAGAGGTTCTCCCTTTTGATGTTTTAAAGCTCAACGACGTCATCAATGATTCGTTGTTATAAGTCCCCTCCACGGATGTGAGAAATTCATTAGGATAGTCCACCAGAAACTGCGCGCGACAAAATACATGTCGGACAAATAAGTCGTGTTCAATCAAGAACTCACACATAGATGGATACATATAATATATACATATGAATTGTTTAGTGTTTTAGGAAATATGACCTCTCCTTCTTGTCCAACAAATGCATTTGTCGACCCGTGGTAACGAGTTTCCACTTTGCGGCCATCAAAATATCCGAACCCAATACACCTTATATAGTTGTTGTAATAAACGTGGACCTTTCTTACTCCCGGGAAAGTACCGTCATCCCAACGGGCACCTGCCAAACCACTTTTGTGTTCTAATTTAATAATGGGAAGTGATTTGAAATAAGCTCCAAGAGAGTTTAGGTTCTTCTCAGCATATCCATGAAACCCAATGATCTCCATGCCGTTGCATCCAATTGTAAACTTAGTACCCTCTTCTTCATATTCAATTGGTTCAGAAGTCTTCATGTTGGTTTTGAATTGAAGTGCTTGAAACACACCAGATTCATCATAGTAACCGTCAATAGACAGCAGGTATTCCTTGTCAAGATGGTTGATCTCAAACTAATAAAACAAACCACAAAAACATTACTAAACATTCAACATTTTATATTTTTAGAGTCAAAGTGCATATTAGAAACCAAGAGACCATATCCCCTAAGTTATCAAATTTACATGGAGTTTAATTATTTATTTTGGTTGGCATACATACCGGTTCAAGCGTGAAACCTTTGCGGGAGCTAGAACCATGGACTGGCCCTTCTATTAGATGCCCATCCTTGTCGACATAATCGAATTTGATGTATTGTATTCCTTGATAACCAGTACGTACATGAATTTTTGTTACACTCTCATAGCTACCTCCATCATCCCACTCCTTGCCTCCTTTAACCCCTTTAGCTTCCATTCTACTAGGAGTAACCCAAGTTAAATATGCTCCAAGAGAGTTGAGCCACGCACTAGCACATCCGTGGAACCCAATGATTTTTTTCCCGTGAACTGCTAGTGTAAACTTATCGCCATCATCATATCCCATTATTTCAGAGATCTTCAAGTTGGTTTTGAATTGAAGTGCAGTAATCACTCCTCTACTGGCGTCATAGACACCCTCAACGGATTCAAGATATTCATTTTTTAGATTGTCAATCTCAAACTGTGAAGACATTAAACAAGTAAAAGTCAGTATTATATTATCCTGATCATGAACACTAATGTAATTAGCATATATATATATATATATATATATATACCATCTGCATGAACCCGGTATTGGCGTAACCATGGAATGATCCATCTTTTGATTGTCCAGCCTTGACATAGTCAATCTTGATGTATTGTATGCCTTCACGACTACCTTTCACATATATCATTGTCACATCATCATGATCGGATCCATCATCCCATTCATTCAGATTAGTTCTCCCTCTTGCTTCCAACCTTTCCGTCATCTCAATATATAGGATTTGATTCTGAGACCTGAAGTTGTGTTGTGTTGCTTATTTAGTCAATAATTTGCACCAAATATCTAAAAACACAATCTAGACTGAAGGAAGAAGATCATTTCCATAAACACAAAATTAAGATGATGTTGACCATAAAAAACATTGGCGTAAATAAAAACAAATCATCATATAGGGATAGGGAAAGAGAAAGATGACCTCTGATGGTGGAGGAGAGAATAGTAAGGATCGAAAGTATTGTACCGGTGCATATGCTGATGGGTGAAGATCATTTATACACAAGTTTTGTGTTTTGTGTTCTTTTTTTTTTGTTGGGTGTTTCAATAATGTCAACTATTGGGTTTAATTTGTAGTGTAAAATAAGACTCAGACTTTGCTAGTCAATTTATAATGCACGGTCATCTTTTCGAATTTTTTAATATTATTGATAGCAAACTCTTGTTTGTACTTCGTGGCTCACAAACACTCATCACTAAAATAATTTCTTTTATTCCAAAATATTTAGTATTATTTGCATTTTTTTAAGGCAAATGATTAAAATCCTCAAAAGAGGAAAGTTCATATAACTTGAAAGTGATGGTAGGTTCCGAAGTAATTTTTTACTATAGCTATAGTAAATTTTGAATCGAACGTTATAAACTTTTCTGATTTATTTAGATATATTTTTGAAAATTAACAGATTAAAAACCATTTTTTGAAAAGGAACACTCTGAAAATAACATTTCCATTTCTCGAGAATGCTCATGTAATACTATGCATATAGATGTTTCAGCGTTTTGGAATAATTAACATCTATAGACATCAAAGCAGGCTAACTCGTTATATTTAATTAGCCTGTATGACCGGCTCAAGTATGTAACCTTGACCTGAGGTAGAACCATGGGTTCCATCTTTGGGATGTCCATCCTTGTCAACATAATCGAATGTGATGTCGCGTCTTTTATGCCTTTATGATCACTTCGTGCATGAATCTTTGTTACAGCCTCATAGTCACTTCCATCATCCCATTCTTTGCCCCCTTTGTCTTCCATTCTTGCAGGAGTAATCGAAGTAACATATGCTCCAAGAGAGCTGAGGTTAGCATCGGCAGAACCATGAAACCCAATGATTTTCTTTCCGTCCATTGCTAGGGTAAACTTGTTATGATAATATTCATATCCCATTATTTCACATATCTTCAAGTTGGTTCTGAATTGAATCGCATAAATTACGTCGTAATTGAAGTAATCTCAAACTGCAAAAATATTGGTTAAGAGAAAGAAAAAAAAAGTTCGTATTCACATGAATACGAATAAGTAAGGGAATTTTAATTCATACAATTTGTGTGAAACCTGTGTCTGAGGAAATAACCATGGAATGATCCATCTTTCAGTTCGTACACATAGTCAAACTTGACAAATTGTATGCCTTTAATACCACCTCGTACATATATCTTTGTCACATGCATCATCATGTTCGGATCCATCATCCCACTTATATTCGCTTGCCGCCTTCTTGATACCTCCCGCTTCCAATCTTTGGCTCAAATCGGATAGCTTTGAATGTTGAGACATGCAAGGAGAGAGTTGTGTTACTTAGTCATCGATCTGGCATCAAAAGCAATATACGTTTCTTTATTATAAATGGAATTACTAAAAGATAAAATCAAGTTCATGCCGCCTATGATCAAAACATTATTTATGTTTGAACGAGACCATATAACATGTTGTTTTGGTTTGAAAAAAAATATTTTTGGGTAATAAAAAGACGAAAACGATTAATTACAACTATTATATAATAAGAAAATAATAAATACAATGTATAATGTTTTAATTTGGAACATGTACAAATAAGTTAACTTAATATATCTCTAAAACAATTATCATAAAAATATTAGAAAAAAATAAAAATTACAAATACTCTAATTTGGTATTTTCAAACAATTATTTGAAAGTATATATTATAAGCAACGACTGAATTATGATCCTTATCAAAGGACGGCGGAAATAATTATAACTAACATAAAATATCAAAAAATTGTTTTGAAATATAAAATATATAAAACTATGTCTAAAACAAAATATAATCCATGCTATAATAATACGAGTACTGATCTAGTTATTATTTAAAAGACTACAATACGAAGTCTTCCCTATGACGCACATATTTTTGTACGACATTGTTAATTCAATTTACGCTAATATGGTGGCGCGTATTGTGTGAACAACGCTTGTGTTATTTTACATTTTTGTGAAATAGCAGCATAATTATAATTAATTAATTAATTTACATCATCATACAGAATCTCAATTAATTTTACATCATCAGATATATACAGAATCTTAAAATGGACACTAGTCCAACCAAGTGATGATGGTTTAATGGTTTTCACTTAAAAACAAATTCTCTCAGAGTTTCTCCAGCGGTGTCACCTATTGGGGTACTTGAGGTTTTTATGGGCCTAACATAAATGTTAAAACATTGAAGATGGCCCAAAAAGATGAAAATCGATTTTGCTTCTAGTATCTGAAGCAACGCATAAGGACCCTAACGTGGATGCCAGTGATTGGGTGATGAGAAAAAAGAAAAGAAAAATTCTCAATTTTTTTTTCTTTCCCGACACAAAAATATCTTCTCTCTCGAATTATTTATTAGTTTATTTAAATTTGAAATAAATATATTCTAATTATGATTAAGTACTCTTCATTAAGGTCCTCTAGTGGAAGGCTTATTTCTTTAAAATTGCTTACTGATTAATTTTGATTTTTTAATATAGTTTAATTAGACAATTAATGTTAGATACCCATTAGTAGGAGTATGAGTGGAGATGCTCTAAGGTTCATTGCAGATGATTAACACAAACAATAATAATTTGGAAGTATGTCTCTCAGTGTCACACATGTTCAATCAAACAATATATTTTCTTTGAGACTATCCAAATCTCTGTCATCCCCATTTTAGAAAAATAATCTGAATTGATATTGATATAATTAATTATACATAAAAGTTTAAACATGATTTTTATTGATCTGGTAGCTTCAACATGCTTACAAATAGATCAACAACTCCTTTGTCGACGTAACTACGATTTTATGTTTCTCATTCCTATAGTCTCCATCCTGCAATTTTTTCACATAAATCATGTCAATTTCTCTATACACACAACACATAAAATATTTGAATTGTTGAAATATTTTTTTTAACCAGAAAATTGTTATTTATATTGAAGATCATCGCATTTAAAAAAAATCAAGTGACATTTTGTGCTTAACTATATTAACTTTTCGAAAAACAACGTTTAATATAAAAAAAATCTTAGAGGCGACCATAATAGTTTAACATTTAAACACAAACACACACAAAAAAATGAAAATAAAAACAATAATCAAACTGAATAAAAAAAGTGAAGAGCTAGAGATTATTACTGCGATGGTGATTGAGATTGATCATAAGGATGACATTTGCGATTACATTTGTCTTCGCAAGAAACTGGATGTTGAAAAAAGAAACCACATAAGAACAAGCACCTGCTCATGCATGCAGTCCCTTCTACTTCTTCTACCATAGTCACCATAGCTACGGCCAACACCATCATCACTACAATGCAGTTTTTCATTTTCATTTTTTTCTTTAAAAAAAAATTAACTGTGTGTTCATTAAACATTTGTATGCACATATATATATATACAAGAAAAAAAAAGTTTTGTAATATTTCCTATAAGATATGGTCTTTACTTTTGACTAAGAAAGAGATATGATCTTAATTGTTTTTTTGGGAAAATTGGAAAAAGACGCTTTGACTATATCTAACATGTGTAAGAAAATATGTTTTTCACTTATACACAAAGAGATATGGTCTTAATTATTTTTGGGAGAATCGGAAAAAGGACACATTGACTATGTGTAAAAGAAAACGTAGTCATTTGGCCTTTTATAAATAACTATATATAGATGTTCATTAAGAATTTTGTATGTGTATATAAATTAATTATATATATATAATTAATTATGTGCGTTATTGGTAGTTTCATGCTGTTTTTCTTTCTTAAAACATATGGTCTTAAGTTGACCCAAGAAAAGATATGATCATATTTATTTTTGGGGGTATTGGAAAAGGACACTTTGACTATGTGTAAAATATATGTATTTTCTTATACTAATTTCTTGTAATTGTATAAATACAACTATATACAAGAAGCAACGACATAAGATTAGTAGTACCGGAAGTATATATACTATGTTGTTGGTGATATAGTTGGATTAGTTTATCTCATGAGCCGGCCCATAACTGAATCTCCTATCCAGATTTTGGTATAGGTTATTGTTGGAAACCCAAATGAGATTGGTGCCATGCTTTTTTCACACTCATATTATAAAACACATTTGTCTTATAAGTCTCACTTATAAACACATTTGTCTTATTATTGACAAAAAAAAAAGTCTCACTTATAACAATCATCAATCATAATCCTAAGAATTAAGGTACAATTGAAGATGATTAACATAAACATATATGTTCTTTACCTTTAAAATTCTCATAAAACAAATTGTCGTATAACTCTAGGCTATAACAAGGATTTACTTAGGACGGGCGAAATTACTGATTGATCAAATTCACTTTCATTCTAATTGTGGTTGATGGTCAATTGTTACCATGCAAAAGTTACAATCCATAACAACTCTAGAATGATATGTTGAATTGCTTACCGTGGTATCATATGCTTTCGACTGATCAGTTTTAAAAAATTATGCACCAGTTTTAAAACGTTCTTTCTCAAAGTTATACAGAGGTTATACTTCTCTCAAAGATTTAACAACCATTAGAAATATATAGCAGCACTACATAAGCTTATGAGGCTATAATAACTAGCAAATATTTTTTGTGACAATTCTAGCATGTTACAATATCATAATATACATCTACGGAATGTAATTCTGCTGTCAAAAATATATATGTAATTTTGCACTGAGTGCGAATATATTATATTTTTTTTTAAAAAAAAAATTGTTATCGTAAATGAATAACTATTATACACAAATGTAATAACTAGATTTACTAACTGAAATATATTTATAACTATTTATGCTATAAATGTTATATATTGTAATTGTTGTAGATACATCATTTTGTTAATATAGTTATTTAAAAAAAAAAAAACAAAATTCACGCACCACATTAACATAAATTGTCTCTATCCTAAGTTTTTTCCTTTAGATATGTAAGAGGAAGTTTGTTTTTTTGTATCAAACACATGTATAATGGTCTACTTGTCTTAATCACTTTATATTTCCCAACTAAGCAAAGAATATCTTAGAACCTTGCTCTTCATTCTTGATTTTGAGGATCTAAAAAGATGAAAAATAGTAACTTACTAAAGAAGTTTTTATTGACTCTGCCATATATAAGCTTTTCCTGATAGTGGTAGAGTTGTTGTTTTGATCCGTGATTGGCTTATTGCTATGAATATGAATTCAAACTTGTGAATATATTATAAATAAAATTAAAAGATGTAAAAGAAAATAAAGAAAAAAAGTTGGAAAACAAAGCACTTTTCTCTCTTTTGCTTTAGGGAAAGAGTTAAACAGCTTGCAATGTCCACTTTAAGTTTTGTGTTTTTATTTCATTAAAGTTATATAATATATACAAAATATTTCACAACAATATAATTTTCTAAGCATGTTTTCATCAGTGCGTAAATGTTTTTGTAAAGTGAGACTGCTGCATTCACATTTTTTACTATATAAGATTTTGTACCCATATATAAAACGTAACCCTCTTTGGTCTATTTTGAAGTCATTACATAATTTACATTACATTTACATGCAATTTATTAAAACGCTAACAAGATTCAAGCCGTACGAAAATGGTAGGTACTAATCAAAGGACGACGATATACGGAGATCTGAATATCGCACATACATGTGATATGTCCTAATTAATTATATGATTATAATCATATAATGAGACAACAAAACAGATATAAAAGCGAAGTTATAATAATCATATAATAATTTTATTAATTTTTTCATATGATTTATGATGATTGTCACGTAACAAAAAGAAAGAAAAAAAAAATGAAAAATTATTGTAATGTCTTCAAACTAACGTACATCATTATTATTGAATTCATCTGTTTTTCTTTAAGTTTTAGATTTTATAATTAATATACTAGTAAATAAAGATATTTCACTCATCATAGTTTAATACAAAATTTACTTGTCAATTTTACTGTAAAGTGTTAGTTATGTGGGCAATTCTAATTTACTACTTTTCAGTAAATTAAAAAGGTAGCTAGAGATATCTCTTGTTTTAAGCTGAAGTATTTATTCATTGGATAGACTGGTGGAAAAAGTATAAACTGGAAAATAAAGTAATTAACATAATTAATTGCAACAATTGTGGTTTAGTTGTGAAAATTAATTTAGCTTAAGTCACAAAATACTACATTTACATTTCCAAATAACATCTATATAGATTTTCACTTACAAAACCCATGATATGTGTTTTTATTTATTTATTATTATTCATGATGATATCCAATTGTATTAAGAAACGTGAAAATAACCCCCCAAAAATATTAGTTTGTTACATCTTTGGATTTTCTTTTTTTTTTTTTTTGTTAAACACGTACATCTTTGGAATTTAATCAGCAAAGACCACAGAAAAGAGTAAAAAAAAAAAAATTAAGGAAGAAGAGAAATATGAGGGAAACACACTGTTCAGATTAAAATATTTAGCTGCTGAACTCAATCATCTTCTTCTGCTGATTCAAGTTCTTATAAAACTTCTTTATAAAATCATCAGCCGCTTTGTCCACGTGTCTCTTGCCCACGTCATCATTCTCCGGCGTTAACGGGAACGGTGAGTCAGTTACTCTTAACGGTCTCACCAACGGGGTCCGTCCAAACCCGGGGAAGTAAGGGGACAAAGCCACAGTTAAATCTCCCGGAGTTAGGTTTCCTTTGTCTCCAACGCCGTTAAGAAGCTCAAGAACGGCTCTAGCGGCTGCTGAGTCGTCGTCGAGAGTCTGAGGCGTTTGACCACACGTGAAGAGACCATTGTGACTCTTTTTCTTCATGAAAGCCATGTTGGGGAAAGGGAATGAATAGTTTGGTGTGTTGCTGCAGCTGAACTCGTACTCTTGTCGGGATATCGCGGTGGCTGATGAGGCAGCGTTTAAAGCGTCTGAGGAGGTGGAAGCAGCGGCAGGGACGCGACGACGGTGGTGGAACATGAGGTTCTTGCCACGTTTTAGAGTGGCGTTGAAGTCGGCGATGAGTTTGTGTTTTGATACACCTTTGCGAATCATGTACAAGAGAAAACGTACGATGTTCCATAGCTTCTTGCTTATTGGTACGTTTTGATCCATATCGATCTTTTAGAAAGACAAGAAGAAAAGAGATTTGTATTATTGTTTTTTTTTTTTGTTTTGGAGTTTGATTACTTATGAGCTAAGGAGAAGAAATGTGAAGGGTTTATAAAGGAAGAAAGAGAGAGAGAAATGTACTAAAACGTGCAAGATTATAAAAAAAGATTTTAAAGACAAAGCAAAAGCTTATGTACATTTACTTACTATTGGTGCATAATTATTGCATCCATATCACTTTTAAATAAAACAAATTTAGTGAATATAGACCCTATTTTATATTTTAGGTTCTATGTGTCTTTTCTTTGTTTTTATTTTATTTTTAAGTATGTGTGAATTATTGTAGCCTCCGACCAAAACTTGATACATACGATCAAGATTCTACGGTAAATAGTTTTCTTGTAAAGTTATATCGCTGGAATTGAATCTTTAGTCAAGAATTGAATCTTTAGTCTTTTGACAATTGGATAAAAATGATTCAGATATTTTTTACCATTTAATGTTACCACAATGAACAACGTCCATAAATGTTTGTTTCGTTTGCATGCATGCATCTAGCAAGTTAATGGTATATATAAGCCCATAACTTAAATAAAGATATGTATGTTTGGTATGTCTTGTTAGCTATACGAAACTGATATTTTAAGACAATTAGATATAATCAAGTTAGATATTTAGGGATTCATGTGGCATCAAATCGACATGCCTACTTTGTCATACGATCATTAAAACAAATATCTAATTGTAGCCACTTGATATATAATATTAATCAACCCGAATAACAACAACAGAAAAGCAGAAACGCAGAAACAAAAATACAATTTAAGATGGAAGAGAGCTATATAGCAAACTTTTTTACATCAACCTTTTTGTACTTTAGATTGCACTATGCCACTATGTGTGATAATCTATATACGGATTTTATAGGTCTTGCTTTAAGTGTTAAGTAATTGCTGCATACTTTTCTAAATGTCGTTGTTAAGCAAATTGAATTCAAATAATTATTTTTCTATTTGGGACACAATATTCATCCTAAACAACACTAATATTTTTGTTTCGTTTGATATGAAGCAAAATATCTTGGTATTTTATAATTTATAATTCGTAGAATTTTCATTGAAATGAAACCAAATTTACGGTTTAGTTCGTAAACAAATAGCCTAAAATTATTTGAAAATATTTTAAATTAAAATTACTATTTTGATACGACCCAAATTTATATATATATACACATTTTAGGCTGATATTATTAGAAGAAAATTTCGACCTAAAATTTTAGCATTTTTCTGAACATTCAAATACTTTGATCTAAATCTGAGCCTTTTACCCAGTTTATAGTGATCCATTGGTTAAGTACTCAAGTGATACATTCTAGGCTGAGCTTTTAAATCAGAACTCTCAAAGATTATTAGACTAGATTTTGGTTTGCCTCTAAGTTATTTTTCATAAAAATTCTCAACCTTATCCTACAAATCCAATTTGTCGCTGTGGAAACCTACACCAGATAGAGATAGACATGGTTGAGTCATGAGTGTAATGATTGCCATATATTTAAGGAAAGGAGAAAAGGATAAAATGTGTGATGGGACAATTCTTTTGTAAAAGATGTGTTGGAATTCATTCTTTGAAAGCTAAAATGCAACAATAATAATAACAAGAAAAGAAAAAGATAGTTCATAAGTTCATCATCATCACTCATAATCAAACTACAAAGCAAACAGTTCTTAACAAAACACACTGTTTTATGTGTTCACAGCAACATCCAAGAACAACAACATGACAGTTTTACAATACAGCCAAAAAGGCAAAAGCTTAGTCTGAAAGAAAAGAGTGCAAATACAGTAAATCTCAAACAAAGGACCAGTTGATGAACACAAAGCAGATGCAATGAGCATTCTCTTCTTCATTCAGTACTTTCCAAGCAACTGCTCTCTCATACGAAACTGGTCTCCCCATGCTTGAGAGGCATATCCCACCTTGAAGGCAGGCAAAACCCTGAAACAAATATCTCAGTTACACAACAATAAAATAAAATAGATAAGAATGAAGATCAGAGAATGTTTCTGAAACCTGTTGCATGATCTGTGGGAACTCTGAGCAAAGAGTCTTTCTTCCATTGTCATCAAATATCTTCTCTAAAGAGATGTCTTGAAGGGATACTAATGTAGTCTCCAGCATGTCGAGTCCCGCCTGGTTTGCAAATGTGAAGACGGGCAAGGCCTAACCAATATTCAAATGCCAAAACAGATTAGTGTGTACACTAGCCACTAGTCAAGTAGTCTTTTTGATATATGTTGTGTTTTTTTTTACCTTCATTGAGCAGCAGATTATAGCATCTGTGTGATGCCAAAGATTCTTAAGAATAGATTCATTGCCTTCGCTGTTTGACTTAAGTAGCTCAACACCCATGTAGCCCCTATTATAAGGCGAAATGAGTCAGCTTTAGTAAACTGCACATTATTGATTTTGTGGAAAATTAAAAACATATATGATAACTTGGCTTATACCTGTAACTCTGGCAGATCCAACGAGCAAGTGTTTGGGCTTCTGGAGTACCCAAAGGAGTGCGTAGACCAACTTGTGAACTGATATGAGAAGGAGAAAGAGCCAGTGCTACTCGCTGCACCGATGATATGATACCTCGAACATACTGCCTAGCCATGGATGCTACATGTTCTTGCATATGGCTCTCGATACCAAACTCAAATGCTATTGTCATCACAGATCTTGCACATGTGGAGCTTCCTGATTGATCAGAAGAGGCTTTTGTTCCAGCTGAACCAATTTCCAGTGCCGAAGCAAGATCCAAGGTTCGGTTTGGACTAGATACTTCCTGCTTTCGGGATTAAAAAAAAGCTTAAGAATATGAAAATCTGACATAGAAGACTTCAGTTGAAAACATAATTTATTCTAAGTTTCTAACCTTTGCGGAATCAAGGGGGATAATACGAAAGCCAGAAGGAAGCAGAGGTGCATCATCAGCAAACGAAGCATCGATTGGAGCAAAAATAAGCTCAGCACAAGTTCCTACAGCACTTTCATCCATTCCGCTACAAAGCTAATCACAAGAAAGATATATTTCAGGTACTAGATATCTATAGTAAAACCTTATGCAGAATAGACAACCTAGAGTACTCACTTGAAGAAGGAAGATATCTCTTGGAACAATTGCATCTTCAGGGGAATGACCAAGACCTTCCAATTTGATGACTTCCATGAACTGAGAATGAAAACAACACCAACCATTACTTCAACTTAATTTTAGGAGGTAAAAGATATCCACTAAGAGCATCAAATAAACTTGAACTAACCTCTTCATGCTCAATAGTATGAGCAAGTGGAAGTATAACTTGCCCTCCAAATCCTCCAACTCGGGCACTACAAGGGCCCACTTTAACTGCTGCTGCTAAATATGCATCAATGTTGTTGTCAGCCCATTCTGATCTATGCTCCCTCAGAAACCGAAGCAGGATCGCGGGAGGAACATTCTGTAGTTGCATAATCCAAAAAAGAGGTGAGAAAGTGTTCGAACAATCATCACTTGACCTATAAAAATAAAGTGGTGCACTGACCTGTAAAAGCATTGATGCTTTTGCACATAAAACAACACTGCTTACAGGAGCAAAGCCATTGGAAAATGTAAGATTTAGACCCATTAACTTGTCTGGAGAAGAGTTCACAGTGATTGTGACATCATCCATGCTATCTCCTATCACTGACCATCCTTCATCGGTGAAACCATTAACAGCTTCATTGAAGCCTCTGTAGGGAAAAATGTATAAGATAGCAATATATATAGAACCCAAACCCATCGAGAAGAAGAGGCAAATCGTAATTTATGTGAATACCTGCTTAGCCTCTGACTGAGAGCTCTTAAGGCAGCAGGACGACGTCCCCACCCATTAACACTACTATTAGTCTGAGTAACCTCTTGAGCTATTTGCTTGAGCTGACGCAGTGCCTTTGAGACAAATTGGATAAATGAAATTCAATCAAGAAAAATAATATTTAATATATCAGAATGAAACTTAGGAGAATAAATGAGTTTAATTAACATACTGCCATTGTTGTCTTCTGGGCAAGTACTTTTGGTGACTCATAGAGCGGGCGCAAGACCTCAGGCACACTACAAGCCTATTTAACAGAACAATATCCAAAAAAATTGGTTAACATTTCCAAAACACTGATCGGATGGAGCATTAGAATTGGTGCAGAGTGAGGCTTGTTACCTCCAAATCCATGTGATCCACTATGTGTATGATTGAGCCACCACCATCACAAGGCCGTATCAAGTACCCACTGGGAAGCATCTCTGCTCTAACAAAATTCTGAACCAGTGGCATACTAGGACCGTTTTGAGTGCTCTTAAGAGATCTCTCACACACCTATAATTTTATATTCGTTACTCCGTGTGAAATAGAACAACATGAATATGGAAGCCATCACACTAAAACAAGCATATATTTAAAAGCTACATACCACAAGACTGCCATCTTCTAACACAGATGTGTAACGTAACAGCCAGAAATCGCGTGGTGGGGCCAACGTAGTTGGTGCATAGAGCTGCAAAGATCAAGAAGATGGTGGTCATTATCTTTAACTTTAGAAAAATAATACTAACTGTAGCACATATAGTTTAAAACTAACCTGCATATAAAGCAGCTCAACGGTTCCACCATTGGCTGTTGGCAACACGTTCATAACATCAACAGCTCGACATTCGCGGAACCACGAAGGACGATCCTTGACGATCTCTGCGACCTGGAAAATAGAGAAAACAGATTAATTTTGTTACGTATGTAAACACATGTGGACTTGTACAAGATTGTATAGATATGAAAATGAGAATGATTCTATGCACGTACCCTTGTAGGCTCAAGACCCACTAGGCCACAGGCGCGTGCTGCCACACCAGTGCAACCATGAGAAATTGCGATGATTCCAATGGAATCCGGACCAGGCTGTTACAGAAATACAAACCAACCATTAAGGAAAAAGCAGAACAAACAATTTGCTATCTTACACTATATCCAGTTAACAAAAACAAAATGAGAGGAATTGAAGCAAGAACATACCTTCATTCCAGGCATCTGAACCCACTCAACAGCGGTTCCAGTTGCCTTTGAAAGAAACTCTGCTAAAGTTTCTTCTGCAATGGACAAAAGCCTGAAAACATAAAAATGTATCGTTAAATATCAGAAAATATGACAAAGAGAATTTTTTAACTAACAGAGTAACCATGTCCCAATTAAAGAACCAACCCTGCAGGACTAGCATCTCTTTGGGGATTTTGAGATGCCAATTGGTGTTGACCACTCGTCACCACCGATTCACAGCTTGTGTCTTTAGCTGGGAGTGAAGGCTGGATAAAAAAAAAAAAAGAAGACAAATTGATACACATACCATCAAAAAAATATTATTATTCTTATAAGAAAATATTCTAGAGATCATTAAAATAAGGAAACGAAGATGTTGCAAGAGCAGTATCCTCACATTGGGAGTATGTTGACGGAAGTAGCTGTTTTCATGGACCAGCTGTGACACTTGCTTCTGCAACCTATCATTCTCCTCCATCAAGAGCTTGTTCATTGCCGTCAACTTCCGATTCACAGCTTGAAGCCGTGAAGCCTCTTTCCTTTGTTTCTCTCTGCATCTGAAGTTTATAACAAAAACAAAAATAACAAAGATTGGATCAACTAGATAGAAAAAAGAGAACACCACAGAAATTTTCAATTACTACTATTTTCCTAGCAATGTATATAAATTATTACCTTCGGTTCTGAAACCACACTTTGATCTGTTTAGGCTCAATGTTAGAGAGAATAGGACACTCTCTGATCAACTGCTGACGGCGAATTGAACTCGGTTTAGGACATTCATGATAAAGCCTCTCAAGTGCTTCAACTTGTTCAGGTGTGTACCTCACATACTTGCCGTTATCCAAACATCCCAACTTATCCTTGCAAGACATTGCCATTACTCCTCAAACTATTCTTCTGATTCACAATCACAGAATCCACACCCCTCCAGATGGTAACCAAAGTCTACTCTTTTCTAACAGAAGATAACCTTACAAAAACCACAACATACTAAAAAGGAGACAGAGAGCTTCTTCTTAATCCACCACAAAGTTGCACAGCTTGAACAACTCCAAATTTAGTTCCACAACCAAATCTAAACCATCTCAAATCCTAAGCATTTCGAGTGAGACTTCAGAAATCACATTACCGCATAAATATCGAAATTATGTTGCCTTAACCACTTGAAACACACACGAGAGGCTTTTCTTCATGTAATCTCAAAAGGGCACAAAGACCAAATCTATCCTTTTTAAGAAGCTCAAATACCAAAACACAAGAAAAAAAAAAAGACTTTCTTTCCCCCAAGATTACAACTTTCCCTTTTACAAACACCGAAAAAATAAAAAGATTCGAACTTTTCAGAAACACAAACACACACCTAAAAAAAGAAACAAAAAACAAGAAAGTTACAACCTTTATTATCTATTTTCTCGTGACAGAATCACCGAGTTGACTCAGCCATTAGAAACAACGATTGCCCAGATAACTCGAAACGAAGAAGAAGCCATAGTATCAACAGTTCTCAAACCCATATTCTCCTTCTCCGAGCTCTCATTGAGTAGAAAAAAAAATGAAAACTTTATAGGAAAGAAAGAACCCTAGAAATTGTAATGGAAGAAGAGAGAAAAGAAAGAAAGAGGAAAGTAGAAGAGACGAAGAGGAAGATGTATGTAGAGAAAACAAATCATGAAGCTACTGTACTGTTAGTAGATGTTATCTACTTTGTTAAATTTTTAGTATTTTTATTTTCGTCTAGCTCGTTCATGGCAACTTTGAATTTTTATTATTATTTTTTTGGCTTTTTTAAATCTAACTTTTAAAAATTTTATTTAAAATAATGAGTTGATAGTGGTGTTGCGTTTGTGAATCAACTTTTTCGTTGGCATTTTTTTTTCTGATTGGCACATTTCATAACCCAACAACACCTCGAGGAGAAAACCAAATATTTCACTTTTTGTCTAAAGTACCCTTGTCTCTTTGTTTTGGGTTCCAAGATAATACCAGTAGAACCTACAAAAAGTGTAAATAAAATAGTGACATGTTATGGTTAGTTAAAAGTTTTCAAAAATAAAATTATTTAAAATTCATGAAATTTCATCGATCATTACTATATAAGAAGATCACAAAAAGATTGGACGACCATGCGAAGTATAAAATTGTAGAAAAATGATTTATAATTTTGGATTAAATTTAGTGAAAATTTTGGCATTCTATATTCATTAAGACATGTTCGACAACTACATTATATTGATAGTATGAGTAATAAGAGAGTGGCAAAAGTGTAAAAAGGGTGAGAAAGGAAGGGTAAAAAAGGTAAGTAGAGGAGGAATACGAAAAAGGGGCGTGGGAGAGAGAGGTCTGGGCGACTGCGTAGGGAGACAGAGACAACATCATTACCTTCTTTGCATGCGTCTCCCTTCTCCTCCTCCTCCGTCTTAAAGCTCAAGCTACTTTTTTTTTCTTTCACATTCTTAAAAAAAAGAGTTTTTTTTCTTTGTCAAACTACAATTTTCCCAATGATATATGTAAAAAGAATGGTATTAGCATATTATATATTATATTATACTCCTGAATTGAAATTGCTCATCATGATAAATTCATTGTGTGGCTTTCCAAGTGGTTACTTTCAAGTTTCAACTTTTTCAATTACCAAAATATTTTTCATTATTATAGATAGACAACTATAAAAAAAAAAGAAAAAAAAGCGTAGAATTTGATTTGTACAGATGGTATGGACTCTTAACTTCGAAGCAGGCCAGACTACAGTCAAGCCCATTGGGTGTCATGGGATAGTGCAATTGTTTTTCTTTGTTAATGGCCTTTGTTTCATTAAGTTAACGTCACTTTTTCTCTGGTCAAAATAAATTGTTAGGTGTTTACTGAGATTTTAGCTGAGATTTAACATCAAATTGTTATTCTGGTCAAAAGATCATTTGCTAATTGTAGATTACATATCTGAACCGAACCAAATAGTCATAAAACCCGAACAGATAATGAATTTCTTTCTCTACTTGAATCATCCAAAACCGACATTTATCGTAATCGAATTCAAACTCAAACCGAATAATCTTAAAAAGTTAAAATTTTCCAACCCTGTATTGGTCTAATTGTAGTAATTATTATAAAAAAATGCTAAATGGATAATGTTGATTATCATATAAATATTCTTTTTTAAAAGAAAATAGTGACATGTTTGCATATTTCCCTACATAAATCTTTTCTCTCTACCCGTTATCATACCTTTTATTTTATTTTATGTTTTTGTGTAATGTTCTTGCAGTACTTGTCCAAAATATATCACCAACTTGCTATATTACTTTATTAAAAATAAATCGATGTTCTTGACTTAAAATTTGTATTGTAGTGACTTCCACGTTGCTTTCTATTATAACAACCAAATTAGCGCATATGATTTAAGTGGTAAACTGCACCACGAAATTAAAGCAACGAAACTACAAACACATTGACACATACTTACTAAAATAAAATATCAAAACCCTAAAGTCACAACAACGACCAACAAAAATATTAGAAAATGAGTATTTGGTGATCAAAAACTCAACGACAAAAAGGAGGGAGAGAGAGAGTGGGTTAGTTGAATGGCCATTTTGTTCGCATGTCTCTTCTCAAATCTCCTCCACCTTCTTTTTATGCTCTTCCTTTTTTCCCGACGACTCTCCAAAACTATAATTTTTTTATATATATTTTTTTGTATATTCCAATTCAAAACTATGCTTTTATTCTACTTATTCATATACAAGAACTTATTGTGTTTATGATTTAATCATTATTTTAGTGTATATTATACACATGTAATTGCAAAAACGATATATACAAATTTCAGATTATTTTATGATGATTTATATTTTTGTAAATGAAAATTGAGTAATTTAATAATTAGTTAGAGATATTAGTGGAATTGATCTAACGACAGTTTAAGTCTTTTAAATTAATTGGTTTATCCAACAATAAACACCAAAATTAAATTAGTGCAAAAGACAAGTGTCAATATATTATAGAGATTCATAAATACAAATTAGAGAAACCCCCAACAGAAAATGTGAAGCTTCTCATTTGTCTCATTCTTCTCCTGAGATTAAAAGCTTTCTCTCTTCTTCTTCTTCTTTAATGGAAGAATCTCAGGGCATTAATGGCGTCGATGATTCATATCGTCATCTCCCAGTTCTCTACTTAACTTTCTTATCGATCTGGTCTCTCTCTGCTTGTTCTTGGACGGTTAACACTTTCAAAAATCGACACTTTCAGGTCAATCTGATCTCTCTCTCTCTCTCTCTCTCTCTCTCTCTACCGTACTCCGTACC
>NW_006238923.1:18113758-18124945 GCF_000375325.1 Capsella rubella
CTCTCTCTCTCTCTCTCTCTCTCTCTCTCTCTCTCTCTCTCTCTCTCTCTCTCTCTCTCTCTCTCTCTCCTCCTCCTCCTCCTCTCTCTCTCTCTCTCTCTCTCTCTCTCTCTCTCTCTCTCTCTCTTTTAGTTTGATAAAGCTTCGATTTTTAACTCTTGGGTTTTGATGAAACTTATCCTCAAATCCTTTTATTTCAGAATGGTTCTGTTTTTTGTTTTTTGTTTGTTTTGTCTTGTCTCGTTCATGTTCTTAGAGACACAATTTGATTTTGATTTATGTGTTTTTGTTTTAGAGCAGACAAATAGTTTACAATGGACTCTTGCTTCAGTTCCATTAATCAAAGCTTTACAGCTCACTCTATCTTTCCTATTTTGGTAAGTCCTCTTTGTGAAGTTATTATTGCCATTAGTGTTCCTTTGGCAAATTGAGAAACTTTTTCTCTTTGGTACCCTTTTCGGTGTGCAGGCATTCATGTTTTCACCATCACATTTGCTCTCTTTGGATGTCTTTCGGTGTCTATGTGACCGGTGTTCTGTTTCAGACAGCTTCATTTGTGTCTTTTTTACTCATCTCTCACGGTTATTGCATCACTTGTGAAAGGCTCTCATTGACTGAACGTAGAACCACAGCTTCGCTTGGTTGTGTCTTTTACCTGACTCTTGTTGGATACCGAGCTTCTGTTCCTTATTTTGCAGTGAGTAGTGTTTGTTTACCTTCTTCTTATCATCTCACTTGAAGCTAATGCTTTGCTTATTATATGATGATGAACCAATCTTTTTTTTACTTTCTCCAGGTGCTTTTGATACTTAACTACATGATCTCATTCTACGTTATTTTCCACCACATATCGCAAAACCTATCGGTGTTACGAGAACAGCTCAGTTTCATTGAGGATGAGAATGTTCAAGCTATGCATGATGCTGTGTATGCTAAATATATCATGTTCAAGTACGTTTCGCCATTTTTCAGTACATCCTCAGTTCTGTGGTAGATCGAAGTAGATAAACCGCTAAGAGTTTTTATATCTTCTTTGGTTTCAGAAAATTCCAAGGAGCTATGCAGATTGTAGCAATGGCAGAAACTGTGGTATGATGCGCATATCTTTCTTTTTTTTCACATCATGTTGGATTTTTTACTTACACTCACCTTGGCTTTTCGCAGATCTATATGAACATGGATAACTCCTCGCAGAACTATTGGCTCCGGCTGTTAATTCGAGAATGGGCTCAGTTCTGCATTTTTCTCTATATTGGGTAAAGTTATGATCCCACTTTTCAACTTCTCAAGTGCATTACTCTGTTCTAGCTTGGTCAAGAACTAATGATGTTCCAAACTATACATTTGGCAGTTGGACTTTCAGGTCTCAGGACATGGCACCACGTTTCTCGGTAATGCCTACACTTAAACACAAAGAGAATACAATCATTCCTCCGATTTATAGCATGGTAAGTGACACAATGTAAACTTCCTAGTGCCTTATCTTGTTTTGCTGATATGTTTTAGTTGCAGTAATGTTCTAGTACTTATGCTAATCTATATAACTAAAAACTTCAGGAAATGGACGCAAAATCATTTAAAGAGTTCAGAAGTCATGAATGGAACATTGGAGTGGTAAGTCATTTCATTAATGCTATTGTTCCATTGTATCATCAAGCGAGAGTTATATGCAGTAACTCGTTCTGCGATTGAATCTTTCTTTGTTTGTAGCCAATGCCATATTCAAACTACGAAAGGCCGAAAGATTCAGTTCTAGTTATAATTCAGCATCCACGATAGCATAAAGAGGAAAGCAAAAGATACAATGCTAGAGTGAAAGATCACTAAAGAGGGCTAGCTAAGTTTCTCTCCGGTTAAGACAAGATGCTTCCTCAGCAACTTCCTTTTACAATTTTTAGTTTTGTTTCTCTGTTTTGGGTTTTGGGGGTTTCTTATCTTATAGAGAAATAAGAGTTGGTATTTTATTGTATAGATGCAAAAATTAGTTCTACTAGAATATGCTTCAAAATGAAAATGTAAACACAAATGTTTCATCTTTTTCTCCACAAAATGAAACAAAAGAAACACTTGTTAAAGAGAGCAACTCTACATCTCTACATGTCTATATCCTTTAAGAAAAAAAATCCATCTCTTCTCGACATACTCATACAAATTCATACCTAGCTAAAAGAATAATGCATAGCTTATGTTATGTGGTCTAGCCACCAATTTTACGTGGCACTTCCGTCAAAAAAGTTGTCATACATTCATGTTTGATTTTGAATGGCTATTTAGTGGTTAATTCAAACAAATGCAATTAATATGTCATCCTTTACTTTGAGTTTAGTTCCTCGTAGTGTTACTACTTACTATCATCGAGGATAAATTAACACAAACTTGTATGTAAACAATGTTCTTCCGGTTTGGTCAACCGAACCTTTGTTATAATAGTATTAATTTTTGAAAAAACATTAATTGCAATAAATCTGTCAAAACTGTGAGACTAAAATTGTTTACCGATATTTTTTTCCCTCTTTGCTTTCCTTTCAACCACAAAACAGCACTATCTCCTAATCCTATAAAACTAGAAACAGGGAACAAAGGAGAAAGAAACAACCTATTTCACTGTTTGATGGGTCATCAAAAAGCTTCTTCCTTTAAGTCATCATCTGCATCTTCATCTTCAACCATCTCATCTCTGAAGAGAGTTTTGAAATAAGGTAAAACCTTGGGAAGCACTTGCAAATCCGCCATGTTTATACTCATCAGATCAAAGGCAATGCAGGTATTATGCATATGCGACTCATCAATCACTGGAATCTTCGGATATCTCTGGCTAAAATGCGTTAGCACAATCCGATACACACCCGCTGAAGATCCCATATCGATTGCTTCTTTAGTCGTGCTGTGATTCTTTGCCAAAGCTTCTTCTATCAATGCATCTTCAAACGTTGCCTGTCAAAAAATACAATCAGTTTATAAATGTCGAAATCTCATACACAGAATGAGTTTATAAAAATTTACCTCATGTATAAGAACTGTTGCATCTCGTGATGCTTCAACGATCTCGGGACAAGGTCTTGTGTCGCCTGAATAGACCATTTTCCATCCTGGGATTTGTTCTCCAACACTATTTACTCTTTCAGCTGCTTTTATAACGATGCCAAAGGCTTGAGGGCAATGTACAACAGGAAAACTAATCAAATCATCCAAACCAATTTCGCTAAGAACCTTTTTCAGATTCTTTAAACACAGCAAAACCGAAGAGTTATCCATCGGGATATCAGATCTTTTGAAGACACTCTGCATAGGACTTCCTGCACGAAACAAAGAACCCTCTGCATCACCACCACTTTCCAAAGAAGCCCAAGAACTTGATGTGGTGCTTCTACAATCAAGAAATTCCATATCTAAATCCTCAAGGCTTTGATATGCATCAAGAAAGCGTTTAAGTGGCCTCGGTCCAACCACAATCACTGGCTCATGAGTCACTCCTTTCAAAAGCTTGCTTCTAAGAGCTAGAATTCTCGCAAGACCCGCATGGTGATCGGCGTGGATATGAGAGATCCATATACATCTCAATTTTTTAACCGCCTCATCTGCACTGTCTAAACCATATCTTCTTTTAAGCTGGCCCAAGGTTCCTTCCCCACAATCTAGGAGAATACTACCTCTAGAGAACAAATCAATATAAATTGCACTGACATTTCGGTATTTCGAAGGCTGAGACGAACCAGTGCCTAAAAGAACAATCTCCATGTCATCTCGTCTGATGTTTTCAAGACAGCTAGGAAGAACAGTGTTGCTCTCAGTCAGCCATAGCTTTTCTATGATCGTCTTGTTGTGTTGTTTATTCCAGAACTGCTTAATTTCTTCGCTTTTATCTTTGATCTCTGGAATTTCTGAAAGTAGCTCATCCACTACTTCTGAGGATGTGGATGGAGCAGGGATAAAAGATCTGTCCATCCCACGAATAGCAAGGGGACGCAAATTGAACTGCCCACAATATTCAGGGGAGGAGATTTAGTTTCTAAAGATTCTAAAGAAATTTCATTTTTTAGTTTGTTTAATGAGACAAAATGGGAGAAAATCAAAACCGAAGTGTTGGAGATGTCAATACCTTGAGGAGATTTTCAGCAGAAATGCTTTCAGCGAGATTTGAACTTGTGCACTGTAACAATATACAACTTTACTTAATTGAATATGATGAATCAAACTTAAATCAACTTAATATGAGAAAAGCAATTAGCAACCTTGTTCGAAGGAGTGGGATCTATTATCGAGTTATCAGCAAGTTGAGAAGGCCAAAATCCAGGTGCAGGAAAGAACTGCGGGCATAAATAGTTAAGCTTGGCAGCGATTCTTGAACTTGCTTTCAGAACTGGGAAAGCCATATTCTTCCTGGAAAATATACAGCAAACGCAACATAAGCACCGAGCAAATTACTCAACAGTTTTTTTATTAGAAATTTTTTAAAGAAGAGGGGGCAACCTTTGATGGCCAGCAAGAATGTGTTGAGTTGAATGAAACTTCTTCATCCAGCTTTGGTAAGTAGGACTACTTGTCACAGAAGATGGGCTTAAATGAATAATACAATTTACAAACTTTGCTCCCTCGGTTTGATCATCTGGACATGAATAATAACTCTCCAAAGAGCTAACTGAGAACAATTCTGCGGCATGTGACTCTGTTGGACAGTCCACAAGGAGAACTATGGGACCAGGAAGTGAAGGTCCCATAACATCACTTGGATAAACCTAAGATCAAAGCATGAACAGTGTCTTATCATTATTTATACAACATGTCCACTCCAAGAGATTTTAAAAAGTCATTGGATCGCAGCAGATATACCGTAATATCTCTTTCATCTGACTTCACTGATTGTCCAGACTGAAGTTTACTATATTTTGGACCAGGCTTAACACCAAAAATCTTCTTGGCCTTCTCTAAGTCAAACTTTCCCAATATTTCAGGTAATTCACATACATATACAACTGAGAGCTCGCCAGATTTGCTGCCAGAGTCTTCCTCAGATTGACACGGTTTTAAGATAATGGCGGATATTTTCACAACTTCGTCGTTCACAAGAACAATAGGATCAGGTGTACTCGAGGGACCAAAAGTCCGTGTATGAACCATAGCGGCCCGTGGAATAAACGATTTCATTGCATCAACTAAGTAATTAAGATCAGAAGGACCCCATACATTCACCTTTGTAACAAAACAAAAACAAAAACAATACTTCAGCAATTTCATACTCAACAAGAAACAACAACAACAAAAAACACAACATGTCAAGATTACTCACAGAAAGCCCTTCTTCACCAATACCAGCAAGAGTTAGTAGAAGACCTATGACATCAAAACAAGAATAACTTAGCATCACCATAAACCTAAAGCTCAAGCAACAAAGACAGAACTTGAAGCTGGAACAAACCTGGAAGTCCTCCTGCTGTCTCTGAGCAGACACGAGACAAAAATACATGATCTATCTGTAAGGGTAACAGAAAATCATTACAATTTCAAACTTACCTCATCACACACATACAAAGAGAAAACAGAGGAGATTTAGTGATACTTACCTTAGATAGTTTAATCTTATGTTCTGTACAGAAACGTTGCAAGCCCTAAAAATACATTCAATTCACAAGTAAGTGATCAAGAAACATACATTCAAATTGCTGAATCAGTAAGAGTTTTTATATACCTCTCCAGCATTAAAGATGAATCTTTGCTTGTCAAAAAAGAGTAATACAGAAGACGAAGTATCCTGAGTATCCATTCCCGTTCCAAGAATCTAAATTGATGAAATTTCACACAACAAAACAGGATTTTTTTAAGTATGGCTAGAGATTAAAAATCCAAAATTGGAAAACGAACTAGTCTATGATACACATATGTATATAATTAATAACCTGTGCGTAAGCAATAGTGTTTGTGGGATTAAGCTTTTGGCTTTTGCGTTCAAGATTCCTTTTTTTCTTATCGGTTATGTCAATCCCTTCAGCTCTTCGTTTATTAAACACGAAGGAATTAGAAGGCTTGGAACCATCATGATTAGCTTCGTGCTTCTCCATTGAAGACGATGAAGAAGAGAAGACGGTTGAGAGAGAGAAGGATCGTGGAGACAAGGGTCTTAGAGAAAGAGGTAAAGGACAAGACTTTATAGAAGAAGAAGAGAGAAGAAGAAGAAGGCGTAGGTTTTTGGGTAAATAGGGCATTGAGTTTATCATCTCTCTCTCTCTGGAGAAAAAACTCGAAAGTTTTCCTCTTTCGCCCAGAAGGGTTTTAGCAGCCAAGACACAAGAACATGAGTTAAAGTCATTAGTTTGTGTTCGGTCTGATTATCAAGAAGCTGGAGTAGCTCAGTTGGTTAGAGCGTGTGGCTGTTAACCACAAGGTCAGAGGTTCGACCCCTCTCTCTAGCGTTAATTTTATTTTCCATTCATTTTACACGTTTTTGTAACCTTTCCCAATCAATTGATATTCATACAAATTTGGAAAAAAAAAAAAAAAAACATACAAACACAACCAAAATATTAGAAAACAAGAAACACAAATCATACATCATTCTTTTTTTTTTTTTTTGTCAACAATCATACATCATTCATAACTTTAGATTTTGTGTTTTAAGCAGAGGAAATAAGAGGAACACGTTCGGACTCGGTTGGTTCAGGTTTGGTCTCAGTGATAAAAGCGTTGGAGTAGATAACTCCAGCAAGTCCACCACCAACAAGTGGACCGACCCAATAAACCCAATGTCCTGAGAAATCTCCAGCGGCGAGAGCTGGTCCAAAGGAACGAGCAGGGTTCATGGAACCACCAGAGAACGGACCGGCTGCAAGAATGTTAGCACCAACGATGAGACCGATGGCTAGTGGAGCGATTGTTCCAAGAGTGCCATTGTTGGAGTCAACAGCTGTGGCGTAAACGGTGTAGACCAACGCGAATGTGATTATGATCTCCATCACTACTCCTTGTGTTGATCCTACTCCAGCCGCAACGCTGTGGATTGGAATAGCCTGCGTTTTAAGAATTCTTGCGTTTTGTTAACAATATCCAAAAAGAGTATAAATTCCATAATGGCGTTATGAACGGTACGAAAAATAAAATACAACACTTCAACTAATATATATAGTGAGTATATTAAAGCGTACCAAACCACCGGTGACAAATTTGAGAAGGAAGCAAGCAATGGTGGAGCCGAGAAGCTGAGCAATCCAATAGAAAACTCCGGTGATGATTGTGACTTTTCCGCCAACAACAAGGCCGAAAGTAACGGCTGGGTTAACATGGCCACCAGAGTGGTTAGCTGCGATGGAAACCGCAACAAAGAGAGCAAAACCGTGGCAAATCGCAATCGCCACTAGTCCGGATGCATCGAGAGCTGCGTTCTCCGTTAGCTTCCCTATGTTTACACAAATAGTTGTGCCATTCGGTAAGTATTAATCCATAATAACAAGTTAGGTGACTAGTTAAATTACATTTTCTACGAAAAAATTGATATTAGTTTGATATAATTGCATGGTGTAACAGTTGAAAACTACGTTACAAGTACAAACTAGATATAGGTAAGAGATAAGCTTCGATCTTATTTGGCTGGTAACGCGCGATCTTCTTTCTATGATCGAAAAATCACGGAATTTGAAATGTATTAGGTTGCATATAGTGCAAATTGCGAGATAAGAGAACGAACCAAAGGCAATAGCGGAGCCAACACCAGCGAAAACAAAGAGCAAAGTGGAGATGAACTCAGCTAGATAAGCTTTTAAAGTTCCCAACTTAAAGGAGTCTTCAAAGGAACCAAAGTCAAGACCAGCCATTGTTGAAAAATGTGAAGAAACGTATAGAAGAAGAAGAAGAAGATTTGTTGTCAATGCAAAGCACTTGCATGTACGACTCTATATATATAGGATCGGAGCATATTCATAATACATATAAATCCAGGCATAACTACCAATATGAGTTTTGTAGTGCGCTGGACATGAGTTCCAATGATTGGTTTTATATCCTATTATATAATGTTTTACGTCATGGACGGTCTACGAAAACGTTGATGATATGTATATATAACGACATGAGTGATTGTTAGTAGCTACCCATTTTTATCAGTTTATAAATATAGGTGATGGTTATATAATAATTAGTAACATGGAATCAAGAATTCGAGTTTCTCGATCAAGGTCACCGCAAATCGACATGATTAAATTACCTAAACAAACAAAAACAAAACATCATATATGATTGATCAATGATCATATATTTCGGGAAATTTTAATATTTGAGGTTTGGTGGACCTAAATATAAACAGAGAGAGAGATAGTGTGAGGCTGTGAGCTGTGACCAACGTGGAACAGACCTGGATCATATTGCTAGCGACCAATGATCTTCCATGTGATATGGTGTGATTTTGAAGACACTTTCACTGACTTTTCATTCTAAATTTATCCCTAATTCTATGTGGTAATAGCATGCATTAAACTATATGTTTATGTTCATTATTGCACAAAAAAGAAATTTTGCGAAAACAATATCTACAACAAACCTATATATGTTAATGAAATGGACAATGTAATGGCTAAATTTTTTATTATATGAACTTAGTTTATTTAGTAGAACTTAATCAAACTTAAAAGTCAAACCTAAACTTAGTTTACAAAATGGGTTGCGATTAGGTGGCCGCTAAGTTGGAGTTAAACAAGTCTTGAAATTTTTATAATAAGTTTGATTCCGTTGTCTTGCCTTCATGAACAAGAATATTTCCCAATTAGGAGTTGTTGACTAATTTATTATTTATTACTCGTCTTTGATTTACTGCTTATCCCTAGAGTAAGTTACAAGTTTTACATATTAATTAAATATATATTTACTGAACAACATTTTCGTTTCGATAAGCAATGTACCATCTTTACACACAGCCACAGATTCTTTTCGCTAAGCAATAAGCCATAACATTTTAAATTATCTACTGAATAGAACATTGTGTCGTATCAATGAAATAAGAAGGAAAAAGAAAACAAATATCTAAATCAGTAAACTACCTTATTATCTCTTTAGGTGTTTGAGCAAAATTAAAATGATAGTTATATCCAAAAATAACTAAATATCAAATAATTATGATACTACAAATAATACCAAGTACGTATAATCGTTAAAAAACTACACATGCAATAATATCAAGTACGTATAATTGTCAACGTTTGAAACTGTACTTATTTTGTTTGTTTTCAGTCGTACTTAATAGAGTCCGCCTTTAGCCGTATTTAATAGAGTGGTGCCTTCAGTCTAGCTTAGACTCCTCCGTCCGAAGTCTTATACCTGCTTTCACCCAACGCTTTATTCGATCACTCTAAGTTAAGGGATGCTTTAATCCATTTTACAATGGTTAAAACTAATTTTTTGTGATATTTCTATTAAAATTAATTTGACGTACCGTTTTTCTAAATCACTTATAATGTATCTTACATGTTGTTTTCATTGACGGACCATTTTTCTAAGTGTGATTGTAAATAAAAATATTAGTATGAAAAAAAAAATATCGCAAAATTAGATTGGATATTGTTTTGGGTTTAGTTTTTCTTTTAGTTTGAAGCTTTTTATTAATCAAGTTATCAAAAACAATTTCATATTTTTTGAATTTATTTAATGTTTTCCAAATTTTTTACTCGTCTTTGATTTAGTGCTTACCCTCAAAGTGACAAGATTAACGTATTAAACATTGTACTGAATAACATATATTTTTCAATAAGCAATGTACAATACTACAATCTTATGATCAAAATATAGAGCTTTTACCTGAATAATTTATCGGCTATAGAGAAGTGCATACGCATAAGATAAGAGTTATTCTAAAACCCAAAAAAGGAAAATGGGTATGAGAGTGAGGCTCATATACTAATATGAATGACCCAAACTCAAAAAGCAGCATTATGTAATTATAAAAACTTTAAGAAGCAAACGAATAATAAAATCTAAACAAAAACTATGAAAAAGTTATATCTCATGTTAAATTGGAAAACATTGAAAACTAGCTTACCAGTGTGTTACGTGTTATGTATGAGAAAAATGTCAACAGTCGTTGCCGATACTGCTCATGCGTGCGGACACAAAAAGCCCGATTTGATCTTAAACAACCTAAAATTAGATGGACTTAGGCCCAATACATCATGTGTAGTTATTTATAATTTGACTTATACAGAGGCTGGCATATTCTAATAAGGTTTCTATCGAGCCTCTCGGTCTCTCTACAACGATGCATGTATAGCATCGGTCAAGACTTTATTGAGCATCGTTAAGCTCTTGGATTTGGAGGTAAATTTGTTAGGTGATTGACCGAAAGAAACTATGAATCAAAATGGACCAAGATTGCGACTGGATATCTAAAATTCAATTATAGAATGTATAAACATATATGTACACATCAATATCTTATAAAAGCTTACATTTAGGTAATTCATCATGTGTATATGAGAGAAAGTTCAATACAATTTCTCAATAATGTTTTCTTACCTCTTAGCGTGATGCAACAATATCTCTTTTAGTTTTGAATACTTTTTTCACTAACTTTAGTAATTTTCAACTATATATCTGCAATCTGCTCTAGCTAATGTTCAGAGCTTGACCACATGCAAGAGACCAGAGAATTAAAGCACAAAAATCTCTTCTTCTTCTTTCTTTGTTATATATAATTTTATCTCGAAAAAATAATTAAGTATCTGTGCTTTCTTCATGTCGCAACATGTTAAGCTAGTCTGGGTCCATTACCATTATTCTAGTGTTTATGGCAATATAACTGAAACCTCAAATTTGATTCTTCAACTCATGACATATAACCAAAGTTGGTTCTAGGAATATAGTAGATAACATTTAATGCTTTTCAAATTATTATTATTTAATGTCGACCCAACTCTATATATCTTCTAAAAGTTACTTAAGATTGAACTTATTTTCAAACGGTAATTGTAAAAAAGAAAATCATAACTAAAATTTGATGTCCCTTTATTATGTAATAGTCAATATTTTCGAATGTTATGTTATGCATTTGCTAATGTCACTACAAGTATACGATACAGATAAAGTTTACGTATCAGTTTTAACTTTAGTTTAACGACAAAGGCATAACAATGTACGTGGGTGTGGGCTATAATGTAGAAGAAGAGTTTAGTAAAGCTTATCCTTAAACCTAATCTATCTCTCTCTCTCTCTCTC
>NW_006238923.1:18125045-18130215 GCF_000375325.1 Capsella rubella
TCTCTCTCTCTCTCTCTCTCTCTCTCTCTCTCTCTCTCTCTCTCTCTCTCTCTCTCTCTCTCTCTCTCTCTCTCTCTCTCTCTCTCTCTCTCTCTCTCTCTCTCTCTCTCTCTCTCTCTCTCTCTCTCTCTCTCTCTCTCTCTCTCTTGTTGTCATCCATCCACTACTGTGTTTGCCTCACTTTGTACCATCTTTGAAGTTTTATGATCAGGGTCCCTTTATTATCAATTAGGTTTGAGTTGTTTGACTAATATTCCAATTTGATCTTATTATTGAAAATCCATTTTACCAAACGCCCTTATAGTGACAACACTCACGATATTTCGAAAGCCCATCAATAAAGAGAATCTTCTTATCTTTTTGGTCGTCCAATTTGGTTTTAATATTAACCTAATTAATCAACCACACCACAAAGAATGTCTATACGTCTTTGGAAACGATACTTATGACATTCATTTATTATTTATGTCGAAGCAACCCTACTACTTACTCTACACGTCGGCCTTGCAAAATGGATTTGAAATGCATTGTACATATGCAAAAAACATCTGACTCTAAACTATTTTTTATTTTTCATATAAGTATCTTATAAATAGAGATTGTTTGAGAGATTTTACAAGATTATAGAAAAACTCATCAACAAAATTACACAAAACTCTCTATCAATCCTTTCTGATTTTACTAGAGTCATCTAAATTCTTTGCGAATTAGAATCCAATAACACCCCTTAAACAGTAGTACTACTAATTAGTTGAAAGAGATAATTACCTCAAAATTCCCTACGATCATTTCTTATATTTATTGACATACATATTATTCTCCTACCTTGTTACATCAGTTATATTTATTGACATACGTATACTCACTGTTAATAATTTTTTTTAAAAAAATATTTCATTGTTACCAAAATACATTGTTACATCAGTTAATAAAAAATAAATAGGAAAAAATAGGTTTGTATGTCGACAGTATAGAAAATAGAATAAATTTATAAGATTTTTAGTAATAGAGACGAGTAGATATGACTTATGCGAGAACAGAGGACAAGAGAGTTGAAAGTCAAAAGACATTGGTGCGTGCACTTGGACGAACTTCACCAAACAATTGCACGTTATTTTTATTTTTATTTTTTTCCAATCTTCTTTTTTTATTTATTTTTTATTACTTTTTAGTTTTTTCATATCAAATGAAATCGCAAATTAACCTCCATATTTTATAGTTTTGATATTGAAATATATATCTACTTATATAGTATCGTTCAATCATAGTTCTGCAGGTTTATAAAAGTTAATTGAAAGAAAAAGGTCATTATGCAATTAACGTAGTCATTATCATAGTTTGAATATTACCTAATATGGTCACAATGTTAGAATGTATCAACACCACACAAAGACGCATGAGCACAAAAGAGGAAGTAGACATGGAAGCTCATTATTGTGTGTAAAAAAGGAGATAGTAGTGTCAAGTGATTGAACATCAAAAAGAAAAAAGAAGAAATTAAAAGAGAATAGTTTTAAAACAAAAATAATTATATATTTGCAGAAGAGTGGGTGAAAAAATTTGAGTCAGAAGAACTTAGAAGAAATGAGACAGACAAAAGTCTAAATGTTTTTTTTATTTTCTGAGAGTAAAACAATGGAGGAAAATATATGAATCTGATGAAAAATCTGACACAACTTTAGTTTATTATATTTTTGTATGTTGAAACAAGCAAAGCAATGAAATAAATTTGAGGGTTAACGTGCAATTCAAGCAATATCTAGCTCAGAGGTGATAAGAGCATGAGCAATGGTATAATTTAGAGTATGCATCTTAGGGTAAATAAATTATATTAATAATGTAATAGTGTATTTTAAGAACCAAGGAAAATTGAGTAGTTATTGGTTGATCCCGTAGGTTCTTACATTTATAATAATATAATAATGATATATTTATAAATTAAATTGAAAATTTATAAAATGAAAATTTTTTAAAACTTATAAATTAGATTAGAAGAATAAAAAAATCATAACAAACTTTATAAATATTTTTAAACAAAGCACAAACAACCTTTATAAAACAAATAATAACTACAAAAGGACAATAAATAAAAAAATTACAAACATAAAAGATAGAAACATTATAATTTAAAACAGAAAATTTTAAAAATACAAACATATTATGAAACACAAAACATATGAAAAGTTTATAAACCTTTTCAATCATTTGGAAGATGTCCAAATTTAGTCCAAATATTCTCAATCAAATCCTCCTTCAATTGATGTGCATGTTTATCACGTATTCTTCTACGACGATCACCTATACCGTCGAGATTTGTTGCCATATTGTTCGAAAATGTAAAATCCTGGTCACCTTCTTGGAATTCTTGTTCGTCAAAGAGAGTGTATGAATGTCGTTCATCTTCAACAATCATATTATGAAGTATGAGACATACTCTCATAATATAAGCAATTTTACCTTTTTCCCATAGAAGACATGGATTCTTAACCATTGCGAATCTTGCTTGAAGGACTCCAAATGCACGCTCAACATCTTTTCGTGCAGCTTCTTGACGTTTTGCAAACAAAGAATGTTTCGGGCTTTGTGGTAGTCGGATGGATTGAATAAATGTCGCCCAGTCGGGGTAAATACCATCCGTAAGATAGTAAGTCATGTTATATTTCCTTCCGTTGACATAGTAGTTCGTTTGGGGGGCTTGACCTTGTATAATGTCATTAAAAACCGGTGATTGATCAAGAACATTTAAATCGTTGCAAGTACCTGGTGCTCCAAAAAACGCGTGCCAAATCCATAGATCTTGTGAAGCTACCGCCTCCAAAACAATAGTTGGTTTTCCGGTACCTCGAGAATACATACCTTTCCATGCGGTTGGACAATTTTTCCACCCCCAATGCATACAATCGATGCTCCCAACCATTCCCGGAAATCCCCGTTGTTCTCCAATATAAAGTAGCCTTTGAAGATCCTCTTCTGTAGGCCGCCTTAGGTATTCATCGTCAAACAAGTCAACAATTCCAACGACAAAATGTTCCAAACAGTTTCGAGCTGTGGTTTCACCAAGACGTATATATTCGTCAACCGTGTCTGCTCCACCCCCGTAGGCTAAAAGTCGAATTGCTGCAGTACACTTTTGGAGGGGTGAAATACCATTTCGGAAGGTTGCATCTTTTTTAGGCTGAAAATACCCAACTTCTTCTGAGAGACGATTGACAATACGTAGGAACAACGGCTTGTTCATTCGAAACCGTCTTCGAAACATCCTTTCCGGGTAAGTAGGATTGTCACTAAAATAATCGTTCCATAAACGTTCGTGACCTTCTTCTCGATTTCTTTCGATATATGCACGTTTTTTCCTTTCTCGCGGTATATCTTCTACGGTCGCTTCTACTTGATTATCAAATAGGTCTTGATAATATTTGTCAAATTCATCATCATTATTAGAGGTATAATGATAATGAAAATTGTTTGATGAGGAAGCCATAATAGAAATAAGAAGTTTATTATAAGGATAAAAAGAAAGAGATTTATCGAAATTAGAAATTTATTTAGAAAAAGGAAATTTATATAGAATTTTGGAAGTTTTTAAAGAGAATTAAAAAGAAATATTACAAGTTATTAAACAAGATATAACTTGTTCAATGGTTATGTTTGACAAAGATAATATTTGAAAGAAATGAGATTTTGGTGAGAGACAATGAGAGTTTATATTTTTAGCCAAATGAAGAGGCCGAGAGAGTAGAAAGATTGTTAAGTTGTGAAAGAATAATGTAACAATCGGACATATATAGAAGGTGTTAAAGTTGACATGTGAATGATATTGAAGTTAAAGGTATGCAATAGTTAACATGTGAACAACAATACGACACATCCAAAAACATGTGAACATCAATACGACAATATTATAAAGTTCTGAACAACTGAAAACCAACAATAGTTTGAACTTGTGAATAAAAAAACAACAATACTATTAGACTTGTGATTACAATAATCAAAGTTACATGTCGGTACTAAAAATTTAAAGTCTCGATCATCACTGGCACCATATGACAACCATTGATACCATTGATATAATAACACACATTACACCAACAACCATGTTAAAGTTTAGTCTCCTACTCTGCAAGTCTAACATGTCCTGGTGAAGATTCAGAAGCTTCTCTTCAAGTATACTCTCTGTTTCTTTATGCTGTCTCGCTCTTTCTCTCATTTCTTCCATGACAGCTACATCCCACCATTTGTGTACATGCATCTCTCCATCTTCTACATTTTCACAAGTGAAGTACCTGAAAAATCAAACATGTGGAGGATAAAAACAAACAGTTAAAGACTACTATCAAAAGACAGAGTTGGAAGAGGTCTTAACATAAGTAAATGAAAACCAAATGAAGCACTTGAAGCTTACTTTCTACCCGGGTCATTCCTTGTGTAAGATGTATGAAGCAGAGGCTGGCCTCCACAGTAACACTTTGTAGGGAACCCAATCTCAATCTCCTCTTCAATCCTGCGAGCTAAGTTAAATGCACTATTAGCTTCATCCATGACAATGTAAGCGTCTGTCTCCCTATCCACGGTGTCTTCTGTGTAGTGGTCACTCTCGGAATCCTGTGAGTAGCTGTAGTCGTGCCCCATTGATCACCTGAAAATGGACCAAAACCCACATAGTTCCAGACGATACAGACAAAAAGATATCACATAATAACAGACAACCATCAGAAGTTTACTCAGACAACATTACTCAGACAAGTTTACTCATGGTTATGAAACTGAGCAAGTTTATTCCAACAAGTTTACTCAGGATTAGTTTATTCAGATATGCAACAAGTTTACTCAGACAAGTTTACTCATCAAGTCAGATATGCAGCAAGTATACTAAGAAACTAACACAGGTTTCATCTAAGATTAATAATCTGAGACAATTATCAAACAGATGAGACAAATATGACACAGTGAATAGCAATCACAAATATTATACAAGCTACAAGTTCAAATATGAGACAAGTCAATAGCAGTCACAAGTCAATATGAGACAAGTCAATAGCAATCACAAGTCACAAGTGATTCATTAATATATATTACACAATGATACAACAGACATAGATATCACACACATTATTATACAAGGCCCGAACTACATAGTAGACATACTAAACAATAATACAACTTATTAGAC
>NW_006238923.1:18130315-18192094 GCF_000375325.1 Capsella rubella
GAGAACTGATACACACACAGAAATGAAAGATTATAAGCTCCTTAGAATAATTCTGCCATCAGCTTCTTCTTAAGTTTGACTTCATCTTCATCTAGTGGAATCGTCTTGGCAATGAGGGTGTCTAGGATGCTCATCTTCTGGAGTACTTTCTTTGCCTCATTGTCTTGCTGTTTATTCTCCCACAGGTCCGGATAGTCTCCAGAAGGTGATACCTTCTCTTTTCCTTTGAACCTTCTCCCTTTCATAGCCTTAACCCCAGGAGGCCTGCTCTCATGGACAGTTCCAACTGATCCCCCTTCGGATGGATGAGCAACCTCAGCCTTTCTCTTCTTGCTTGAAGTGTTGCTTGTGGGATTCATTAACCCTAAACTACACCACTTTTGTTCATTCTTCAGCTCAACCCAACAATGCTCTAGTGTAAATTTCTTGAGATGAAGAGTCTTATAAATGTGATGTGCATTCTTAAGAATGTCAACATCATTCATCCCTGAAGCCTTTTCAGCCTCTGCAGAAGCAAATGCTCCACAGAAGTGGCTTACTTCTTTACTTATTCTTCCCCACCTTTGCTTGCAGTGGTCAGGAAGCCGTGGTTCTCCCCCATTCAGCACATGTTCACTCGCAGCATAATACTCTGAAATCCGTTTCCAAAACGTCCCTGACCTTTGATCGTTTCCAACTATCACATCTTTTGATGTGCTTAACCACCCGCTTATCAACACAACATCATCAAGGCTGTTCCATTGCCTTCTCTCCCTAGTACATGTTGGTGTGCCTTGACCTTGAGGTGGAGGTTGAGTCTGAGGCTGGCTAAAAGAAGAGAAATGGTTGGCTGGAGATGCAGCTCCATGACTCTCTTGGTGGTTAATACCAGGGAATTGACTCCCTTGAGAAGAGGCAGTTTCAGGCTGTTGCTGGTTATGACCCGGGTTTTGGCTGCCTTGTGGAGAGCCAAAGTTTAGATTTGCAGAGAAGCTGTCATAAGGAAAGTTTCTAAGGCTAAAGTAACTGGGAGATTGACCATATGGATTATGATTTGAATCCATATGGTGATAGATGAGAGATGGAAGAAGAGGCAGAACAGAAGGGAAAGAAGTTGGTACAAGAGAGATGAAAGAAGAAGGGAAAGAAGAGAGTGATGAAAGAAGAAGGGAAAGAAGAGAGAGATGAAAGAAGAGAAAGGATCAAATCGCAAAAGGAATAAGAAATGAAAGCTGGAAATTCAAAACAGATCATAAAGAGAATTTTGGGTGGATATAGTAAATACAAAGCTAACACTTACCTATATCTATCAAATCAGAGTCAACTCTCAAAGAAACAGAATAGTAATCTTTGTAAGTAAAGATTGCTTTCTAGTTATCAAAAGAATAAATAAATGTTCTTACATTTACAACTTAATGTAAATACTGATCTTGTTGTAACAAGATCAGAGATTCATACTTACCATTTAAATATTTTTAAAGTACAAGACTAGCATTGAAAGACTTTTATGACACAATTCTGAGAGATTTACAACACTACCAGACACATTAATGAACATAGAGTACATAAGCTAGACAATTCATTTTCGGGTCATTAATACACTGTGAAAAGTATTTCACCAACATAGATACTACACAGTATTAAACAGGAACTACATGTTTCTACACACTAACTAACATCATCCCATTTACATACTATCACATTCAGAAGCAATAAAGAAACAACAAGTAGAAGAAGATCAATACACAAAGCAAGTTTACACTTCAATAAACAGTTTTACTTGATGCCAACAATTAACAATTCATTTGACAGCCATTAAAACAGGTTCAATACAGACAAACCAATACATGACTAGTTAACAAACCCTAATTAACAGAGACAACAACAATATTAGCCAAGCAATAAGCAGGAAGCAGATGAACATACATAAGCAATTAACAAACACCAAGTACAAGAAGATCACACACAAAGCGAGTATACACTTCAATAAACAGGTTTACTTTATGCCAACAATTCACAATTCATTTGACAGCCATTAAAACAGATTCAATACAATAACACAATACATGACTCGTTAACAACCCCTAATTAACAGAGACAACAACAATATTAGCCAAGCAATAAGCTGGAAGCAGATGAACATACATAAGCAATTAACAAACACCATCTACGAGAAGATCACACACAAAGCGAGTATACACTTCAATAAACAGGTTTACTTTATGCCAACAATTCACAATTCATTTGACAGCCATTAAAACAGATTCAATACAATAACACAATACATGACTCGTTAACAACCCCTAATTAACAGAGACAACAACAATATTAGCCAAGCAATAAGCTGGAAGCAGATGAACATACATAAGCAATTAACAAACACCATCTACGAGAAGATCACACACAAAGCGAGTATACACTTCAATAAACAGGTTTACTTTATGCCAACAATTCACAATTCATTTGACAGCCATTAAAACAAATTCAATACAATAACCTAATCGCATTCTGATTCACATCTATTGCATGCAAAGTTAAGAACATGGATTATGTCACATACCTCTAACTTTGTACTTAAGATCCTGATTATGATCGGAATCCGTCTTTGCAACCTTCAGACTCACCTTCAAACCTCAGGAAAAATCAATAAACAAGAGTTAATTTCACATAATAGTTATAACCCATCAACGAACTCGAGATAACAAGAGTTAATTCGATCCCTAGAACTTCAAAACATAATAAGATAGAAGAGACTTCAATGTACCTCGCTTGAATCGATTTTGGGAAGGTGAGAGATCTTCGAAGATACCCTCGATGATGAATCTTTAGTAGATCTACAACATGGTGATGAGGAGGAGACACACCGGAAGGAGATTGAAGGTCAGAAAGAACGGCGAACTCGGCAAGACCAGACGGAGAAGAAGAAGATGAGAACGGCGGCGGATTCGTCAAAATCGCCGTGTAGGGTTCGAGAGAGACCGAGACCGGAAGGAGATCGACACTCAGAAGACACGGCGAAATCGTCAAGACCAGACGGAGAAGAAGAATATGAGATTGACTCTCAATCGACAAAATCGCCCGCTAGGGTTCCACAGAGAACACGACTCGAATTTGGGGTTTTTCGTTTTTTCCGACAAATGAGAAAAGAAAAAACTTATTTCTTTACCTAAAAATGGAACCAATCATATTCGCCCACGTGGCCTAAGACTCGGATACAATCGAGTCTTCCCGAGCATACGGATGGGTCTTCCAATTTAACTGTTTCCCTTTTAATCCAATAAACAAATGCCCGAAGGCCCGAACGGATGGCCCGTTAATGTTGCTCTAATGTATTCAAACTGTTCATAATATCATATTCTACAGTCTTCTCCACGACCTATCCACAAACATTACAATATACATATCATATGCACATACCCACACATGTGGACTTGTGCTCCCCCAATAAAATACTGTGTACAATCGAATTTTCAATTATTATGTAACAATATATACTGTATATATATTTTCATTTATGTAAAAGAAAAAAAGTTATTGTTCTAGTTCTTTTTTTCTTTGTTTTTTTTCGAGAAAAAAATGTGTTATGTTTGGTTTATTTTTTTTTAATGAACGTTAAATTTAGTCAACCAAAAAACCAAAAAACCAAAAAACCATCCTTAACCAAAGTGTTAAATTTTTAATAAAGTTTGTGTTGGAGAAATTGAAATTAGAGAACTTAGTTTCTTAGTTCAAACTAGATCCGAAGACCATCTTCAAGCTTGTGAGGATAGTGACGTTTGATCGAAGAAGTTTTCTTACGAACCAACTATGAACACGAACAAGATTCAAAACAAGTTTGCAGCTCAAAATGACATAACTCCGTTAGCAGGCCGTAGAACACCAAAGCCCAATCCAAGCCCAATACGTGAAGCCTCAATTGAACACGCGCCAAAGTCTGTCGTTCAACATCTCTCTGCAAATAAACCAAAAAGCAGAGATGTTGCAGGTCGTACAGAAGTAAAGACAAAGAACAGATTTGAAGTGCTAAACTCAAGTGATGGAGATGCTGACACGTAAGAGACAAAGAGAACAATCTAGAGACTAGGTTAAACATCTTTGTATCTCTATATAAGAGCAATGTTCTCTGTAATGTGGTTTTAAGGATTGAGAAATAAAAAAGAAACAATCTTTCAATTTCAGTTTACACTTTCATGGTATCAGAGCCATGGACACTTTCATGGTATCAGAGCCATGGACACTTCCATGGATCTCTATTCGTCACCTTCTCTACACATCTCCAACTGTGTCACCATAAAACTCACAGAACAAAACTATATCATCTGGAAGTCTCAGTTTGAGTCATTCCTGCGTACTCAAGGTCTGCTCGGTTTCGTCAATGGCGCCACTCCTGCTCCTCAGGCAACGATTCCTATCCGCAACAAAAATGACGGGAACGTAGAAGACATCTCCAACCCAGATTTTGAAAGCTGGTCTAGATCCGATCAAGTTGTGAAGGCATGGCTTCTTGGATCCATGAGTGAAAATGTGCTGCGACTCGTCATTGGCTCCACAACTGCCCTGGAGGTATGGGAAACGTTAATCTCTCACTTCAATCGCACTTCCTCCTCTAGGTTATTTGAACTTCAGAGACGTCTTCAAAATGCTGAAAAGTTAGATAAGAACATGTCAGAATATCTTAGAGGAATCAAAGATATTTGTGATCAGTTAGCTTCTATAGGGGATCCGGTTAGTGAAAAGATGAAAATTTTTGCAGCTTTAAGAGGTTTAAGTCGTGATTATGAACCTATTATCACTGTGATTGAAGACTCTATGGATCGCAGTCCTGCTCCAACTTATGATAATGTGATCTCCCGTTTGACTGGTTATGAAGATCGATTGCAAAGTTACTCCACTACCTCTGAAGTTTCTCCTCATTTGGCCTTTAACACCGTCAAAGCCTCAAACTTTCAGACAAGGGGAAGAGGAAACATGGGTAGAGGAAGAGGAAACTACTCAACAAGGGGAAGAGGATTTCACCAACAGTTCTCCTCCAACAGCTCATCCAGCAAAAGTTCCAACTCCACCGAACGTCCAACATGTCAGATATGTGGTAAAAGAGGTCATCATGCTCTTCATTGTTGGTACATGTTTGATGACGGTTATCAGGCCTCTGAGAACACAGCTGCAGCTTTCTCTGCTCTGCACATAACAGATGTGACTGATGATGGTAGTTGGTATCCGGATTCTGCAGCTACAGCACACATCACAAGTAGTCCTCAACGACTTCAGCAAGCTCAACCATATTATGGCAATGATACTGTTATGGCCAGTGATGGAAACTTTCTTCCCATTACTCACATTGGCTCAGCTAAGCTTCCTTCAACATCAGGTAACCTTCCACTTTATGATGTTTTGGTTTGCCCTGAAATTGCTAAGTCACTGCTCTCAGTTTCTAAAATGACTAAAGACTATCCATGCTCTTTTACATTTGACTCTGATGATGTTGTTATTAAGGACAAGGCAACACGCCAAGTTCTGACAAAGGGAAAGGAAAGTGATGGTCTTTACAGATTGGAGAACCAACAGTACAGGGTGTTCTATTCAAATAGACAAGTCAAAACCAGTGATGAAGTGTGGCATCAAAGGCTAGGACATCCTCATGCTCAAGTTCTCCAACTGCTCTCTGCAAATAAGGCAATTCAAGTTAATAAAAGTACCAGCCAGGTGTGTGAATCATGTCAGCTTGGGAAGAGTTTAAGATTGCCATTTAATTCTTCAAACTTTGTAGCTTCTAGACCTCTAGAGAGAGTTCACTGTGATCTCTGGGGTCCTTCTCCTGTTTCTTCTATTCAAGGATTCAGATTTTATGCAGTCTTTATAGACAACTACTCCATATATTGTTGGTTCTATCCATTAAAAAGAAAATCTGATTTCTGTTCAATATTCATCAAGTTCCAGCTTCTTGTTGAAAATCTCTAGCAACACAAAATTGCAATTTTTCAGTCTGATGGTGGTGGTGAATTTATAAGTCAAAGATTTCTCAACCATCTTCAAGAGTCTGGTATTCAACATTACATTTCATGCCCTCATACTCCTCAGCAGAATGGTCTTGCAGAAAGAAAACATAGGCAGTTAACAGAAATGGCTCTCTCTCTGATGTTTCAAAGTCATACTCCTCAAAGCTTCTGGGTTAAAGCCTATTTCACTGCCAATTTTCTTTGTAATCTCCTTCCAACAAGTGCTTTAACTACAAAATCAAGCCCTTATGAAGCTCTTCATGGAGATCCTCCAAATTACTCAGCTCTAAGAGTTTTTGGTTGTGCTTGTTTTCCTACTCTCAGAGCATATGCTGCAAACAAGTTTGATCCACGATCTCTTAAGTGTATCTTCTTGGGATATACTGAAAAATACAAGGGCTACAGATGTTACTACCCTCCTACAGGCCGAGTTTATCTCAGTCGCCATGTTATATTTGATGAGAAATCCTTCCCGTTTGCAAGTACTTATCAGAACAGCGAGCAGTTTGCACCAACACCGTTGTATACTGCTTGGCTCAAAGGTGTTGTCAGTCATGTTCCACATACAGATCGTGATTCTAATTCGACAATCCAAGCTCAAAGTACAACATCTGCAGTTTCAGAACCAGAGATTTCAGTCCCTGCAGTTTCTGAACCAGAAAATTCAAATGCTGCAGTTTCAACATCTGCAGTTTCTGCAATTTCTCAAGCTTCTGCTCCAACTCCTGAAAATGTAACAAATGCTGAAGTAACAATGTCAGTTGGTGGTGACGAGTGTACTGGGTGTACGGCAAGCTCTGATCTTGTTCCTATAGGCAACATCGCTCTTTCATCATCACCTAGCATTGCTACTTCAGATCATCACGCAACAGGAGAAACTCAAGGTTCTACTCACCCGATGACAACAAGATCAAAAGATGGAATCTCTAAGCCTAATCCAAGGTATGCTCTTCTAGCTCACAAAGTTACTTACCATATGCCTACCACAGTTACTGAGGCATTGAAAGACCCAAAATGGACAGCAGCAATGAACGAAGAGATGGAAACATGTAAAGAGACAAACACTTATACTTTGGTTCCTTATTCTCCTGATATGCATGTCCTAGGGTCAAAATGGATCTTCAGAATCAAGTTAAATGCTGATGGATCTCTTGATAAGTATAGAGCTAGATTAGTTGCTCAGGGTTTCAAACAAGAAGAGGGTATTGATTATCTTGAAACATACAGCCCTGTTGTCAGAACTGCAACTGTCAGAAGTGTTTTGCATCTTGCCACCATTTTTAACTGGGAAATAAAACAAATGGATGTCAAGAATGCTTTTCTACATGGAGATCTCACTGAAACAGTCTACATGAAGCAACCAGCAGGATTCATCAATAAAGATTATCCAGATCATGTATGTTTACTGCACAAATCCTTGTATGGGCTCAAGCAAGCTCCAAGGGCATGGTTTGATAAATTTAGCAATTTTTTGCTTGAATTTGGTTTTATCTGCAGCATTCCAGACCCTTCTCTATTTGTGTGTGTAAAAGGCAAAGATGTAATCATGCTACTATTATATGTTGATGACATGGTCATAACTGGGAATTCTTCTTCTTTGCTAGCTTCATTGCTCAGTGAGCTCAACAAACGATTCAAAATGAAAGATCTGGGACAGCTACATTATTTTCTGGGAATACAAGCTCATTTTCATCAAGACGGTTTGTTTTTATCTCAACAAAAATATGCAGAAGATCTGCTAGTTACTGCAGCAATGTCAACATGTGCTTCAGTTTCTACACCTCTGCCACAGCAGCTTGATAATACTCCTAACCAGTCTGTTCCTTTTGAAAATCCAAAATATTTTCGAAGTTTGGCAGGAAAGCTTCAGTACCTGACTCTTACAAGACCAGACCTGCAATTTTCTGTCAATTATGTGTGCCAAAAGATGCATGCTCCTACAGTTTCTGATTTCCAGCTTCTAAAAAGGATCCTAAGGTACATTAAAGGCACCATCACCATGGGGATTTCCTTCACAAAATACACAAACTGCAAGATCAGAGCCTTTAGTGACAGTGATCATGCCGGATGTCAGGCTACTAGACGATCTACAGGAGGATTTTGTACCTTCTTAGGTGACAATATCATCTCATGGTCTTCAAGAAAACAGCCAACAGTTTCCATAAGCTCAACGGAGGCAGAATACAGAGTTATGTCAGATACAAGCTCTGAAATTACTTGGCTGGTCAATCTTCTTAAAAGCCTTGGTGTTCCACAATATGAGAAGCCAGAGCTTTTTTGTGATAATCTCTCTGCAGTCTATCTCACAGCCAATCCAAGCTTCCATGCTCGTACCAAACACTTTGCTACTCACTACCACTATGTTCGTGAACAAGTTGCCTTCGGTGATTTGATTGTTAATCACATCCCAGCTCATCTCCAACTGGCTGATATCTTTACAAAGTCCTTACCAGAGGCTGCTTTTCAAGATCTTCGGCTCAAACTCGGTGTTGATGTTCCACCTACTCCAAGTTTGCGGGGGGGGGGGGGGGGAACACGAACAAGATTCAAAACAAGTTTGCAACTCAAAACGACATAACTCCGTTAGCAGGCCGTAGAACACCAAAGCCCAATCCAAGCCCAATACGTGAAGCATCAATTGAACACGCGCCAAAGTCTGTCGTTCAACATCTCTCTGCAAATAAACCAAAAAGCAGAGATGTTGCAGGTCGTACAGAAGTAAAGACAAAGAACAGATTTGAAGTGCTAAACTCAAGTGATGGAAATGCTGACACGTAAGAGACAAAGAGAACAATCTAGAGACTAGGTTAAACATCTTTGTATCTCTATATAAGAGCAATGTTCTCTGTAATGTGGTTTTAAGTATTGAGAAATAAAAAAGAAACAATCTTTCAATTTCAGTTTACACTTTCACCAACATGTCCATGAACTTAATTAGTTGGTTTAATTTCGGCTTTCGTATAAACAAAAGTTTCCCTAGTAATAATAGCACGAATGATTTCTCTATAAATCATAGTTTAGGTTTAAGATGTTGATATTTCTGTTATATAAACTTACAATTGCAATTTCCGAAATTATGCTGCATGAGCTATGAGTTTCTTGTGATATATTGTTTTATTTTGTTTTATTTTTTCTTTTTTCAACTCTCTATCTTCATTTCACATTAGATGACAATGTTTTCTAATATATATAAAATTTATTGCTTGTTGAGATTGCTAGTTTCTTGAGATTGTTCACATGCAGTTCTCTTTTCTTTTTTTTGGGAATGAAAAATGTCTCATTCAGAGCTAAAACGAAAGTTGTCATATATAAAAAAACACGTCTTTTCCATCGTTGGAGTGGTTAAATGATTCAAGAACTACTGTTTTATTACTACTTTGGACCATAACAAAATAATACATATCATTCGAAATTTCGAATCAATAAAATAAAAGTCGAATTTAGTAAGGTATTATTATACTACTAGAGAGTGTATATATCCAAAAGAAAAAAAAGAGCTTTCAGAGTATCCGACACCCACGTGCAAGGGGAATGAATAAAGTCATAATAAATATTTTCTCTCTTTTTAAAGACTCACTCTCACATTCATTCGCATCATTGTCACCTTTCTTTTTTATTTCTTCAATTTTTTTTCACATTTGAATTGCATTATTGTAACTCTATTGAAATACTTCTCCCCCCCACAGGCCACAACATTATTATACTAGGTTATTTTATAACGTAACAAAAACATAATAGAGTTATTCGACAAAATGTGTAAAGGATGATAAATTGTTATTGTAAAACTTGCAAATTTATTCAACAATTATTAATCTATGAGAGCCTAATCTATTATTGATTTTTTTCTGTCAGAGTGTTGAATGCTAAAGATTGACTTGTGAGTAAATGACTGATGGGTCGAAACCAGAACTAAAGCTTTTTTTTTTTTTTCTGGAATATGATTGCACTAACTTTAATAAGGCATTTATTTCTTTAAAGGATAAAGAATAAGAGAGGAAATACTAGTAGATAATAATTAAATTATAGAAAAGTCCTTAATAAGAGAAGAAGAAGAAGTGAGAGACAGCGAATGAAAAGAAAAGGTGGTAAGCTCATGGGATGTTTTTAGGCTTTGGCTCAATAATTTCGATACTTTTGTTATGATTTTGTTCCATATTCCTTTTTTTCATTTTAATTCGATGTGAAAGCTTATCTATTTATCTACTCTTCGTTTATTTATTGTATAAAGCGATGAGATGGAAGAGAGTTTGAAAAAAAGATGATGATGTTTTCATACAATCTTAACAGTAAACACTTCTTTTGGCTATCAATGTTTGGAGCAGCGTTTAATGCGATATCATCCGACATAACTCATAAACACATAATAATAGATTAGAAAATCTAAAGATAATGTATATGATTTCAAAACTTTTATTTTCATATTAATTGGGTTGAAAAAGATTTGACTCTGCGATATAATTTAGAGTTAGATATCGAATGGATGTGTTTGTGTGTTTTAGTATGTTTTATAAACTTAATACGAATGTACAATAATTATTTTAATATTCAAAATTAGAGCAATAGTTGGCAAGAACCTTTTTTTTTTTTTTTGAAATAGATGAAATGTGAGATTAAAAAAAAAATACTTAAATACCTAAATAATAATAACAAAAATTGCTGAACATAACAGATTTGTAAATTACAATAAACTTACTCAAAATTATGTAAAAGTTTATCTGAAACTGATTCTTATTAAATAATTATGAATAGTAATCCAATAACAAATACTTAATAGAACAAAAGAAAACCAATGGTTTGACTAGAAATTGATTAGGAACAAAATATTTAGTTGATATTGATATGAAAATGTATCGACTCATAAAATATTAATATGAAAATGTATCGTCTCATAAAATTAAAATATTCATATGTGAGCTAAAAATATTAAAAATTTTACTTAGATTAATAATTGATTTAGGAATAAATCTCACAAATCTAATTTTTAAGACTAATTCACCTGTTCTATTTTTCAGTAATATTTTACCAGGTCAGTAAATTTAACAATTATATCATTTTTTGTCAACAAAATAGGTACAAAATGCGAATTAATCTACTGTAAAAAAAATGCGAATTAATTAATTGGTCAACAAAACAATTTTTTTTACCATGTATTTAGTCAATAAAATGCATTATGAGGATTATAATTTGTGCAATGACATCACAACAATACCAAAAATAATACAGGAGTAAATAGTATTATATCTAATCAAATGATAACATTCCCTTTTAGCACAACTACAAGAACAGAAAGTTTTATCCGAATAGTATTTATTTCTAATTATTGGAATCGACGTCATTAATGTTTTTTTAAAAAAAAATCTCATAATACAAATCTAAAATGAAAAGATTCATATTCTAATTTATTTTAATTTCCAATTACTGTATTTTTCCTCTTGTCCCCTATAGGCGTTAGTTACTAGTATTAATTGTCCACTCCTCGCGGAAGTGTAACACACACATTCCTCGCTCTATCTCTCTCTCTCTCTCAAATCACTTGCAAAGACCAAGATCTTCCACTTCCTCTTCTTCTTCTTCTTTCTTCTTCTTGACTTGTTCCAGTACTAGACTTGGTGTTTTTGATCACATTCAAGAAATGGAGAACCCTCCGGATCAAACAGAAGCTAAGCAAATCCAACCCAATGGAGGCAAAAGAACCAAGGGTGGAATCATCACTATGCCTTTCATCATAGGTACTAGTAGCAAATACATTTTCACAAAATCTTTAACTCTCTCTTTGCTTTTTTTGGGTCTGATTCTTCATAATTAAGATCGATCTCTAATTGTGTTTTGTGATGGTGGTGAAGCAAACGAGGCGTTCGAGAAAGTGGCGAGTTATGGACTATTACCAAACATGATTCTGTACTTGATCAGAGATTACAGGTTTGGAGTGGCCAAAGGAACAAATGTGCTCTACATGTGGTCTGCTGCATCAAACTTCACACCTCTCTTGGGTGCTTTCCTCTCTGATTCCTATCTAGGTCGCTTCCTCACCATCTCCATTGCTTCTCTCTCCAGTTTCTTGGTAAATCCTTCATCTCTTCTTCTTATACCAAACCGGTTTAAACTTCCTTTGATGGTAAATTTTGGTTTGAAATTTTCGGTTTAGCTTTCCACTACTTGTCATTAAGACTGATAAGAAGAATCTGTAACTGATGATTTTGGAGAACTGACAACTCTTTTTAAAAGTGTTTTTTTACTATATACTTTTTACGTTATATCATATTTTATTGTCTATATGAAAAATATATTTTTATATTATCTAATATAAGTTTAGAATTTTATATTTTTACAACATCTAGATAATGAATTTATTGAAGTATAGTGGTACGAGGTTTTTTATTTGTTAATTTTTATAACCAAACCAAAAAGGAAAATATTGAATATTTGAACATAAAGTTAATATTGGACCAGAATAATTTAATTTCCGACATATTCGTCGTTGATGTACCATTGCATAGGTTGTTTCTTTATTCATATCGCCATATTATATAGTATTCAATTAAAATATATATGAATCTAGAATACATTAAACAGTAATAATATTGTACAGTTTAATTTAGTAATTTCACGCGTTGCATGTGACTTGTGAGTTGTGTGAGACATTGCTGCATTATTTGTTTTCTTATTATGTTTTGTGTTATTACACTAAAAAAGTCATTTTCGAATTTATTTCCTAGCATGGCAGTTCCATGTGTTCTGAGTTTTCTGATATTTTTTCTTTCTAAAAAGATATTACTAATTCAAAATGTCCTTTGGCAAGTTGTGTGAGTGACCACAAATCAAAACTATAATTTCTGATGTGACAATATTCCTTTTTTAAGTATACTGGAGATATATTTAAAAAAAAAGTTCGATTGCTTTGTTTCATAAATAAAGAAATATTATTAGCGTCGTAAAAATACTACTTTTATTCTATGTTTCATTTTAACTTAGATGGAATGAGACCACAAAACATATTTCTCGATTTAAGTCTATTTAAACGGGATTAGACACAATTCATAAAGGCCACAGCATGAGACTTTGAATTATTTTGGTTATGGGGCCAAGCTTGATTGTTTGTAGGCTATATAGCATAGAGCTGTTGTTTTGGTAGGCTTAAGCAATTTTTGAACCGTGTACATACTTTTTACAACTTGTCCGATTCAAATCGACACTAATCTTAATTTGATTTTATTCATCCACTTGATAAAAACCATATGTTTACATTGCGTTACATGATTGATTTGACCTGCTGGTACAATTATTCATCGCAATCAACTTTCTTATTATAATTTTTGGTAGGGTTAATGACATATGACTTAACATTCGACCTACCAACGTGTGCTCATGGCCACGGTTTTTGTTGCATTGGATTTTTCTTCTTGGAAGTTCTTATCTCATTATATAACACGACATGATGTTTGTTTGCTTAACGTCACGACATATATGTAATGTTTTGTTAGCGTTCCATTAGCTCAAACTAATCCGGTTCAGTTAATTAATGATCATATTGTTGAATCATACCACAGGGAATGGTGCTTTTATGGTTAACTGCAATGTTACCACAAGTGAAGCCATCTCCTTGCGATCCCACAGCAGCTGGAAGCCATTGTGGATCAGCAACCGCGTCTCAGCTGGCTCTTTTGTACTCCGCATTTGCCCTTATCTCGATCGGGTCAGGTGGGATTAGACCATGTTCCTTAGCCTTTGGAGCTGACCAACTAGACAACAAAGAGAACCCAAAGAACGAAAGAGTTCTCGAGAGTTTCTTTGGTTGGTACTATGCTTCATCAGCTGTGGCTGTTCTCATCGCGTTCACGGGGATTGTATACATTCAGGAGCATCTCGGGTGGAAAATTGGGTTTGGAGTGCCTGCGCTCCTCATGTTGGTCGCTTCTTTGCTATTCGTTCTCGCGTCTCCTCTCTATGTTACACGCGGTGTGACCAAGAGTCTCTTCACTGGTTTAGCTCAAGTGGTTGTTGCAGCTTACAAGAAGAGGAAGCTAAGTTTACCAGATCATCATGACTCCGTTGATTGTTACTATCACATGAAAGATTCTGAAATCAAAGCTCCAAGTCAAAAGTTAAGGTATTAATACTACTGTATATACTTATATTTCTTCAAGTCTCGTTTTTTAATTACTTTACAACCAAGAAAGACCATGCTCTCTTAATTAGGTTTCAAGCAAAGCTTGTTATACTAGAAACATGATCAATGCACTTTTTACTTTCTCTTGATTGGGGTTTGAACAAATCTTGTTATACAAGCAACATAACACTCTCTCTTTTCTTGCATACTATATTTTGATTAGGTTTTTGAAAAAACCCTGTAATAATAGAAACATGATCTACTGTTTTTTCCCCTTCTAAATTACGTTTTTGAACAAAGCTTTGTTATAAAAGAAACATATTTGAGGTGATTTTGATTTTCTTTTGTATAGGTTTCTGAACAAAGCTTGTTTGATAAGTAACCGTGAGGAAGAGATTGGGTCAGATGGGTTTGCTTTGAATCCATGGAGGCTGTGCATAACAGACAAAGTAGAGGAGCTTAAGGCATTGATCAAAGTTATACCGATATGGTCCACAGGCATAATGATGTCCATAAACACTAGCCAAAGTACGTTTCAGGTGCTACAAGCGACTTCCATGGACAGGCGTCTAAGCAGGCATGGTTCAAGCTTTCAAGTTCCAGCTGGATCATTCGGTATGTTCACAATCATAGCTCTCGCCACGTGGGTGGTTCTTTATGACCGTGCAGTTCTCCCATTAGCTTCAAAGATCCGAGGCAGACCATTTCGACTCAGCGTTAAACTAAGAATGGGATTAGGGTTATTCATGTCGTTCTTAGCTATGGCGGTTTCTGCAATGGTTGAGAGTTTCAGAAGGAACAAAGCTATAAGCCAAGGGTATGGAAACAATCCCAATGCTGTAGTAGACATCTCAGCTATGTGGCTAGTGCCACAATATGTGCTACATGGACTAGCAGAGGCTCTTACCGCAATAGGACAGACTGAGTTTTTCTACACCGAGTTTCCTAAAAGCATGTCTAGCATTGCGGCTTCTCTCTTCGGTCTAGGAATGGCTGTGGCTAGTCTATTGGCAAGCGTGGTCCTGAATGCAGTCAATGAACTAACCTCAAGAAATGGTAAAGAGAGTTGGGTTTCAGACAACATTAACAAAGGTCATTACAACTATTACTATTGGGTACTCGCGATAATGAGCTTCGTCAATGTGATATACTACGTGATATGTAGCTGGTCGTATGGTCCTTTGGTAGACCAGGTGAGGAATGGTAGAGTTAATGGTGTGAGAGAGGAAGAGGAGTTGCTTGATATTGTTGGGAAAGGCTACGAGAAGGAAGATTTAAGTGCTGTTACTAAAGCCAATTAAAGTTTCATAGGTCATGCATGGCTTGTTGTACTTTGTCTATAAAGGAAGCAAGAAACTATAGGAAATTATATTTTATTGCATTGGTGTGTGGTGTTATTAAGTGTTAAATTAAGTTCTATGTAGATTTGTAATTAGATTGAATATTATGTGTTTGTGTTTTAATTAGGGAGTTTTTTTTTATTGATGAAAAGGTCAATGGTTTTTGGCAGTGTATACAAGCCAAGTGTTTGTTGTATTTTTTTTTTTTTTTGTGTGTGTTAAATTCATGGAGTCCTTTGTATATACACAATTAGTTGTTGGTTTGGCTTCTTATATTCAAAAGGAAAATGAATTTATTGTTGAAGCCTGTAGATCTTAATTGTAGAGAACAAAAAAACAAAAATTTAAGTGATCATCATGGAAATGTAGTAGTCTAACAAAAATGGGCTATTAAACGAATTTATAATGAAAATTATTAAAAACGTAAGACTAATTTTATTACATAGCCATGCATATTTTGATGTATAAAGTATAAACCAAACACTACGGTCTTATAGAAGTTGATTAAAAAAATTATAGCTTTCTTATTTTTATTTTTTGAAACTAATTGTAAATGATGACGATTATTTTCTTATCTGATCAAATTTAACGAACTTGATTATTATTTTTTAATCTCGTTTTTAAACTATTTTCATGTTCAAAAGTTAAACTAGTTTTGGTTCAATATGGGTCTATTACTATATTTCAGAGTCAACATCAATTTTCAAAAGATTTTGGACAAGATACCATAAGAATGCTTCACCACATATCTAGAATCAATAAAGACGTAACATATATTTAACATTGATGTATATGTAAGAGTACTAACACATTAACATTGATGTAACATTGATGTAATAGTCTAACATTGATGTAATGTCCAAACACATTATATATCTTACATACCACTTGCAGTTGTATGCATAGGACATGGTTCATATATTGGGTATTGGGTAAATATTGGATTTGGTTGGAGCCGCCATTAAAGCTTGCTAACTTGATCGACACCATTGTGTTTGACATCTAGGTTCATTGGTGTCGCCAATAGCCTCATCCATAATCTACCTGTGGCTATGAGTTCTTCATCGTAATCTCTTCGAATCTCAATTGTTGCTGAGTTTAGATCTTCCCTCTTACCTACTAATCTTGCTTCCATCTTTACTTCTTCCTAGATTTGTCATCACGTTAAATATGTGTTTATATGACATGTGATTTTGACTAGCAACTAAAAGACAAAGACAAAACGATACTCATGTTTCTATCAAATTAGATATCAGTCCATTATAGTTTAATAGACACAAACCAAAAATTAAATCAAATTTGTTTTTTTCAATTTGCATAAGAAAAAATTCATTGAAACCGAAATTAATCTCTCTTTTTTTTTAATCTTTTGAATAAAAACAAAAAATCCAAAACGCCAAGCCCGTCATTAAATATAGTTTTGTACATGTGTTTTCATATAGTATATCATTAAAATGTTAATTAGTATAATATGTAAAGTAATGAATCAAAATATTAGTAACGATCAGAAAAGTCGAACTTGAATCTTGGCGGTGGTCGAGTAAAATGAATAGTTGAGATCAACTGAGGCATGAGATCCTCCAACTGAGTACACCGCGGTTGCTCCCATCAACTCCATTAGCGCACCTATTGCTGCTGTGTGAAAATTCCCATCTTCATTCTGAATATGATACAATACAACGTAACTCCATTTATTAGAACACCAAAAGTATATTTTTATCAAAGATTAATGCATGCATGTAATCATTCACCCCAAAAAAAGAAGTGAAAAAAATTACCAAAGCGTGATGTGTAACGGTCAATTTACACTGAACGAACCCTGTTGCAACATGGATGACTTGAAGACCTTCGAGGATGAAACTGGGAAAGTAGGAATGGCTTTTATCCTTGGCTAGCTCTTCTAAGTACGTTCTCGTTTTGATGATGCATGAATCTTCCATATCTTTTAGTTTTTGGGAATGAAGAGAAGCTTTTTGCTATTTAAATCAAACTAGGTGATCATTTTGTGCTGTCATCATATATAGTCCTGTGACTATTTATTGGCAACCCTACATAGAAAATATGTGGACATGATACAAAGACACAAACTTTGGGATACCGAATCCAACTGTACGCCAAACTTCAAAAGCTTTTGTCTTTCAATTTATTTCGATAGTTTTAGTATATATATATAGAGGATTACATCTAGGATTTTGGTTGGCAAATTCTTTCAAATCCATTTTTATTTGTATTTTTTTCTCGGAAGATGCCCTTTTGGCAACACAAAAACTTCAAGGTTTACCATGCAATAAAGCGACGAATTGAATAGAGAAAAACAAAGTCAAGATATGGATTCTCAAAACACTTGAACTCTCTCGGAAATATCCTTTTATGATTGTTTAACATGACGATTTGACTAATTAGTATGTGCAAGTAGAACCATTGTAAATATATTGGGAGCCAAATTTTTCTCTCTTTAAATAAGATATTAAAATATATATACCATTGTACAGTTGTATATATATTTGAAGAAGAAGCAAGATTGACTTTGACTTTGGGTAACATTGAAACGGTGTCTCAGTCATAGTCGTTGAAACAGTTTTGAGGAACTGATCATTTATATTATATTATGGAAGTGAATAAGTGATCATTTGACCGTTGAATTTTAATTATTGCAATAGAGTTGACTATGATAGATTGGTGTAGAGGTTACGTTATATACAAATTTCTGACTTTAACTTTTATCCATTTATAATGTCTTCGACGATCAAAACAGGCAGTTTACTTTAGCAAATTTGAAACAAACTAGAAAGTTTTATTTAGACCGATGTAACATAGTTACTCTCACATTCATTGTGGTAACACAAAACAAATAAACTTTTTATTGCTATTCAGAAAACACAGAGGTGGAACAGGTGTTTAGATGATAGCTACAACACAACAAATAGAAAAGAAAAAAAAGAAAACGTAATCAATCTCACACTTGCATTGCAAACTTTTTTTAACATAGCACACTTGCATTTTACAATGCTCCGCAAATAATGTGTAACAAATATTTGGAGGGTCAACTAAAATCAAAATGTCTACTTAGACATATATTGATTGGTAGGAGCAAAGGTTGGTGCTTCACTCCCATATTGTCCTTGAGCAAGTATCCCATTCCAACCTGTAATTATATAAAAATCACTTATAGTTAATTAACAATTTTTAATTGGACTATACGTACATATTTGATTTGATCAATATGAGGATTTGAGTTAGGTACCTAGGGAAGGATCAAGATTCCTAATCTTGAGCTCTCTGTATTCTTGACAAAGAGCGCAACAAGGGCATAGCAAATGGCTTGCACAATCTGAATATGGAGCTTCCACAAGATTAAACTTTCTTCTCATTTTTTCCCTATACTTTGATCCCATCACCCATTGTGAGCATAAAGCAGGCATCATCAACAAGTACATGAAAGTTCCAAGAGGACAAGCTGCATACACAATTCAACTATCAGTTATGTATTATTAGTGAAGAATCTGATTTAGGTTTCAAGTTGTGTAAACCAAAACATACTCATGTCTCCTTCATCCACCACTTCTGTTATTTGTCCGAATGTCACACAAGGTGCGATTGTTGTCATAAGGGCTGCACAAAGTTTCAAAGATTAGGGAGTTCATTAATTTGGTATCTTTTGCAAGAAATATATATACCTAGCTAAAACTTGTATTAAGAGTTTATATGAATTACAATACCGTTGGCTTGGTCTTCATGACAATCAAACAAACCAGTGCTCCATGGCCTCCCAATAGATAGGTTAACATTAGCTTGTTGATAATTTGGCGGCGCGAATTGACTCGCCGGAACTCCAGTTTGCTGGTTAGGTGTGCCTCTTTGCTGAACCGGTGTACCGTTGTTTGGATTCTCCTCGTGCTCTGTGACACGACCCATTGGTTTGATATGTAAAGTGTAGCAAGCTAAGTTATGACTTGAAGGGTTGATTTATATAGAAGGATGTTGATGAGGAGAAGCTGTCTACAAAAAAATTAATCAAATAATAATATTCGATAGAAAAATTGAGTTTTTCTTATTGATATAAAACGACGAAATTAACTTCTATATATATTCCCAAAAGAAAGAAGAAATTTTGAATGATGTAGTTCACATTTAAGCTTTGACTTTTAAACGGTCGACGTATTTAAAGTCAACGTCTTTCAAGCTTATCGTTTTGATATTTATTTTCTAAAACAAGTTGCGATCGAGCAAAACCCAAATTAATTAGATTCATTAGTCTTACACTCAATTACATACAGAAGAATTTTTTTTTTTTGTACAAGTAGAGTTTTAGATTGATACAACATTGTTTTTTTTTTTTCTAACTTTATAGAAGAAATAATTATTTTTGTCTACACCCAGAATTTATTCGGAAACTTATAATTTCAATTTTGTTAAGTTCTCTAGATATGGAAAAAAGAACATGAAAGAAAATTTAATAAATTACTGATAAAAAGGGATTTGACTAGTATGTGTACATTCCAGCAAGTGACGTTAATCAACAAGTATGAGTACATTCCAAATAGTATATAGAAAACTGTCACTAGCTATTTTATGCATCTTCACGAAATAAATAGACTAAAAACAACTTTTACTTTTATAATATTACAATGATGCCATCATTATCTCTTTTTTCTTTTAGTAGGTTAAATTTGATACTCAGAATTTTATAAATGTAATTAAGATATAAGATATTGTCTACACATATATTATTGTTGGGGTGATTTCCTACATATATAATACATCACCTACAAGACCGTTATAAGATATCATACATTAACTACATGACAAAATGAGATATAATATTAATGGAGGAGGCCATGATCAAGATCATCAAAAGCTAAGATTACTGAAGCTAACTTATAGAAAGCTTGAGATTCTTCAGAGAATTCTGGGATTAAAAATGGTCTTATCATTAGCATTCTTGTACATGACTCGTTTTGGTGGTAGCTTTCTGAAGATGAAGAGGACTAGAGAAACCGGTAATATCTCTACCAACTGTAAGTAAGCAACAAGATTAGGTTTCAAGCAGAAACAATGGTACTTATATATATCAGACAAAGATTTATGATAAGATTCTATATATAATTAGTTTAATAGAGAGCTTACCACGTAATATATGAGATTAAGAATTGGATGATCAATCTCATCAATATTTGCTCCCTCGTAGAAAGCAGCAACACACATCTAAACCATATTAAATGACAAAGCCTTTGGTTAATTAAGTTGTTCATTTTAATTAAAATCTAACCAAGAAGGTCAGGAGTAATAGATATCAAAATAAACATGTGTAGGTGTGTGTGTGTGTCTTTACCATGATACATCGGATGAGGAAACACGTAAAGCATATGATTGTCACAGAACCAAACTACCATACATATATAAGACAGAAAGAGTGGAAAGAGTCAAAGAAGCGCCATAAATATATATAGTAAAACTTGATTGGGTTACACTGTGATTATGTACAATTTTGATGTTGCACCTCTTTCAGCTTGCCGGAAGATAGATATACAAGGACAAACAAAATCAAGCTCCAATGCAGGATCATATTAAATGGCTGGTGCGCAAATGTACTCGGCTTTAATTAGCACCAAAGCAAGATGACTAGGTTCTCAATAGGGACTCGTGGCTACAAAATCTCAAAATGTAGTACATATTCAAGAGGCGACAGATTAGTTAATGTACCTTCCACCATAAAGTAAATATCCAAGGGAAACGAACAATGAAACACCTACAATTATATTTACAAGAGAGTTGATACAAGTAAAGTACCAATATTACAGTGTAACAACCATTCTTGGATGAATTGAGATTACCTGCTAAAAACATCTTAGATATGATTACCATAATTACTCCAACAGGCTTCCACCACACAACCAACCAAAGAGATATCTGAAAGTTATACAGTACCCATGCATGCACTTTAGTATTTTTGATCACAAACACTTCTTCTAGATTGATCACAATTCACAAACAAAATTATATATACCTGAACTACATATACAATTGCATTTATTATGAAGAAGCTTGATTTTAGTCCATGAGTGGGTAACGAAAGAATCTATCCAGTAGTCAAAGAGTGTGGACTAAAATATCAGAACCAAAGAAGGAAAAAGGAATAATAAGATTCAGAATTCTTACCTGACGGTAAAGTGTTGCCCAGAAGAGAATCAGAGTACCATAGCTAGGTTGTCAAGAAACCAATACTTGGAATATCAAGCAAGATATGTTGCATAATCTACAACATAATCATCAAATTTTTGCTAATTTAGAAAGGCTGACATAAACATTTGTAATAAAATTTAAATCGGTTTCTGAATTTTGTATTTTTTGAAGTTTATACCAATTTTAAATGAAAAAAAAGTTTAAAACATTTAAGAAACTCATCCCGACTTTTTCAGTTATAATATTTTTAAGAAAATATATAAAAGAGTTGCTATATGAGATCAAAATTATAAAAATAATATTATAACTAAACCAGAACTTTGAAAAATTACCAATCAAACTTCGTATAAAAAACCCGCAATAATAAAAATACAAATATAAAAAAATAAAAAATTCCCAAATCCAAAATCTAAAAAGTATTTACAAAACTACAAGAAGCATCCATGGCTTATAAAGTTTTTTAAATCAAACTATGAAATATTTATAGGAAAATTATTTTGTAAAATCTTGACTGGATATTAAAAAAAAACTTCAATATTCAAAAGCTAAAATCAAAAATATATTTAAAAACTACAAGCTAGCATTCTTTTTTTTTTTTCTTTTTTTTTTTGTAAACCTACAAGCAAGCATTCTAAACAGTCTTAATTAAACTAGAATGATGATGAAGACCCTTCTTCACCTGTGAATGCATGTTCCACACACTCCGCCTGAAGACAAACACCACAGCCCTAACTGCGAGATATATATAGAACACGATCGATCGATGAGCTAGCAAAATCAATAAAATCAATCAAAAACACACAGAAATTAAAAACTACAATTCGCAGCCAGCAATTAGCACCAAACCTCCATGCAACCCGATATGGAGAAAGATAAAGACCTTATGCATCGTCCATCCATCATGTGGAGATCGCGAGCGTATTCTCACAAGGTGAATCTAACAAACCAAAACATTGACTAGTTCACATATATATAATACATGTTTCAAAGATAGTTCAAGAATCAGGAACGAGAAATATATAAAAGCACGTAGTAGTAGTAGTACCACAGAGTAGATGGAAACGAGTCCGTAGAGAATTAGCGAGGACATAGAAGATCCTATCCTGCCAAATCGGCTAATCATTTACATCCGACCACCAATTCGACGAATACGACATCATCTCCGAAGCGTCTTGCATCATCTCTATGGAGCAAAAACGATTTTAATTTAGCTCTCGATGATCTTCTTTGAAATATTTTTTTTGTTAACAAAAACAGATATTAAAAGGATTACAGTAGTAAATTACTAATTTTCTAAATGGAAAAAAATCACAACAATTTTTTTTTTAAATATATTATTTAGAGTTTGGTTTCAAAGTTCGGAACTCACATGATCGTGACACAATGTTAAGTCTCTCCATCAGATTTGACAAATGTAAAAATAACATATATATAAAATTAAACTTATAAAATAAACAGCAAATGGTAAAACGAAAAGGATTACATATTACTTTAAATATATATATATATATATATATATATATATATATATATATATATATATATATATATATATATATATCCATAACAAGGAAATTATATAGTAAAAGGATTATAATTTTTTAAAAAATTATACAAAAATATAGTGAATTACTAACCCTAAGAAGAAAATAATCACAACCATAATTTTTTTCATGAAAATATATTAAAAATAAAATTAAATTAGAGAAAAAGAAGGAACATAATTAGAGTTCATAATCTTATTATATAAACTAAATCTTTTGAAGTTAGTAATTAACATGATTGCGACATGTGTCAATGAACAGGTGAGATTTCGATATGTGTAGGAAAAAAAAATTCTCCTAATTAAATTTTGTCATATGCTAACATAAAAAAAAATGAGAATTACAAATACATTTGCATGTGGTATATATATAATCATGATCACTCGAGTTATTAACTTTGAAAATTAAGCTTTATTATATTATTGATAGTCTAATCCAGTAAAGTTATTGACAAAAAAAAAGGGGGAATTTCAAAAATACCCCTTTTCATATACCTTTTTTTACAAATACCCATTTTCAAACTTTATCAAAAAACCCCCTAAAACGTTAAAATTTATCCAAATATGTGTGTAAACTTATAAATATATACACAAATTACTTTTATATGTGTATAAAACTTTATATACCTTTCATAAATAGCGTAAAAATAAATTATAAAAACCTTATAAAACCGTATAAACCCTTTTAAAAACCTTTTAAAAACCTTATAAAACTTATAAAAACGATTTAAAACGATTTAAAACATTTTAAAATATTTGTATCAAATCTCCCAGTAGTAGTTATTATATAGAAATACACCTTATAAACTATATAAAACTTTATAATTTTTTATATTTAAAAAGGGGTATTTTTGAAAATGGATAGAAAAATAGGTATTTTTAAAAAAGGGTACACCAAAAAGGGTATTTCTCAAAAATTCTAAAAAAAAAAAAAACTTTATTATTTTACCAGAACTGTATTCAACTAAAAGTTTTCCACCATTCATGCTAAAACGTCATTTTAGTGTCCGATCTTGATCTCTTATGTACGAAATGATTGATTTGCTCACAACCAAAGTCCAAAACCCACAAAACAGTATTTACAGGTTTCAAATACATGAAATATATTGTAATTATTGGACTAGAAGCAACAACCCTTGTCATGGTTACAAACAATTGCAATCAAAGATCACACAAACGTTTACTGGCCAAGTACATTTGCTACTGATTTCTTGACAATTTTGGAAAGCTCCTCTCTATTAAAAAAAAAAAAAAACAATCAGAGAAAAAGATTAAAGAACTTGCATTCGATTTCATAACCACATTTAAAGAAAACAAAATCTACCTGTCTGGTTTGAACAAGAGATATCGATATGTGAACCACTGCAAAACAAAAACAAAAAATAATGAATTGCTAGAATGATCATAATCCATTTACACTTCTTGATGATATCAACTTACCGTAGAGTACAAGATACCAACTAGTTCGAATCCGGACGAGATAACAGGCAATTTGTCGATTGCCTAATGGAAAACAAAAAGAACCAAGTCTTTGTGATTAAAGAATCTCACTACTTTAACAACATGAATAACAAAGTTTAAGTCTTTTCAGAACTATACCGTGATGAGGTTCACTGATGCCCAGAGAGCTACAATACCAGCAAAACCCAAACCAAAAAGACCTAACCTATCTTCAGAGTTATTCCACTGTAACAAATTCACATTTTTCCCAAATCAAAACTAAAGGCAAATATGTAAAACTGAGAACAGAGTGACTTAGGGGTTTTAGGGACTTACAACATTCTGAATCGAACTACCGACGTCTAGATCAGTAGATGATTCTGAGCTTTCTTTACTAGCTTTCACCATAAGGGAGATGCTGCTATTAGGGTTTCGTTTCTCTACAAGGAAGCTCGACGTTAAGAAGCTCGAGCTTAGAGAAAAGGGTAGTTTCTGAATCGATGTGAGATTGGATTTTCTCTGTGTGAGTAACAATGGCGAAGGCAACGTTGCAGAGATCGAAGCCATTTTTGTTTTACCTGACAAAAGAAAAAACAGAGCAATAAAAATCGAAACTTTAGAGATTTTGACGAAGAAAGTTTTTGGTTAATGGATTAGAGATAGCCTTATCTTTTTATAATCCACGTGGCATGTCCTAAGTGGCATAGCAAATCTCAGAGATGAAAACCCAATTCGCCACGTGTCAGAACAAGATCCATCAAATGAGTGAAGTTTAGATTCTCCAACTATACAAATTACAACAGATCCACTCACTCACTTTGGTAACCAAAGAGAGAAACATGGCATCTTTTGCGACCATCGCCGCCGTACAACCTTCTTCTGCCGTGAAAGGACTCGGAGGCAGCTCTCTCGCCGGAGCTAAGCTCTTCATCAAGCCTTCTCGTCAAAGCTTCAAACCCAAATCCACCAGGTAAAAAGTCTAAAGCTTTGAAATAATCTTGTTTTGAGATTGATGAGGATTTCGTATTCAAAAAGGATGTTACTTTGTGGGTTTGTGTATAGAGCTGGTGCTGTGGTAGCTAAGTATGGAGACAAAAGTGTTTACTTTGATTTAGAAGATTTGGGTAACACAACAGGACAATGGGATGTCTATGGATCTGATGCTCCTTCTCCTTACAACCCACTTCAGGTTTTTTAAAACTCTCAATCCTTGAAAAAATCTATATGCTTCCTTCAAATTATGAGACTTTTGATTGTGATTCTCTTCTTTGTTTACTTGCAGAGCAAGTTCTTTGAGACATTTGCTGCTCCTTTCACAAAGAGAGGTTTGCTTCTCAAGTTTTTGATCCTTGGAGGAGGCTCTTTGCTTACTTATGTCAGTGCCAACTCAACCGGCGATGTTCTTCCCATTAAGAGAGGTCCTCAAGAGAAGCCTAAGCTCGGTCCTCGCGGCAAGCTTTAAATTTAGCTTTCTAAACCCTTCAAAAAGTCAGAAACTTTCTTCCCAGTTCTGTGAACCCTTTCAATGATTTATGTACATTGTGTTGTTGTTAATGCTTTGTAAGCTAGTGGATTCTGAGAATCAGTTATAATGAATCAATGAAATTGCATTTGAAGTCTGCTACAATACAATGGTGGAATCATTTCAGATGGAAAAATGCAACAAACAACCTACTTTTACAAGATAAAAGAAACCGATGTTTTTCATGAGTATCGCGCGGTTGGACTCCTCATACCTCCAAGAGAATCAAGATAAGAACTCTTCTTGTTTGTCATAATACCTGTGACTTTAGACAACAACGGTTTCTCTCGATCTCCAAAAAAGCTTTCTTTCTTCGGTTCATTGTTTTTGTTATTGCCCCATTGCATAACATCAGAAAGTGTTCCTAATGCCAAATCCTCTGAGAAACTTAGTCTTTCATCCTTAGGTCTCTCGTTCTCTTTCAGGCTATATCTGTTCTTAGAAGGTGCATTTGTAGGTTCTTGAGTAAGCTGATCAGCGTAAAGCACGTCTTCTATTCTCGACATCACGGTGTGAGCCAAACTCTCAAGCACTCTTGAATAACTCTCCAATATCGCAAGTCCTACATCCTGCAACAGCCAAAATCCAATAATGAGCTTTTCTTAAGACCAAAAAGAAAACACAATCAAAATGTATATGTGGAAATTGGAGCTTTTATTTACTTTGTTGAATTGAATCTTGCTGATATCGAGCGAGGATTGTGAGATTCCGGGAAAACCTTGTTTCAATAAGAGCAAGATTGTTTCAGCTCTCTCTTCAAACTGTTCTCTTTTCTCAATACTCACTGTTGATCCCCAAGGAGACTTTGTGTCCTTCTGCACCATTTTCCTCTTCCATATCACAATCGATGCTTCGATTCTGTTCTTTAGATCAAGAATCTTGTGCTCAGATGATAAATCCATTTCAATAAGGAACTGATCTGCATCAAACATCTCTAATGTTATCATTCTGTATATCACATCTCCCAAGCTAGCTCTCCCATTCTGTTCTCAGCCATACACAAAAACATCATATATAAGGACCAGATCATGACATATTCTTGATGAATGTTTATGTTTTTATTAAATAAACCTTAGGAAGTGACTCAAGGTAGCTTTCAGGAATCTCCATTTCAGACAGAACTTGGGCGTTTATTGCCATTGCAGCTTTAAGGACTTGATTTACACATTCCTTTTGGCTCTGTAGGAACCTTCTCGATATCTCGGAAAGGCCGTTGGGTGGGACTTTAACCGCCGGTAACCACCATTTCTCATCACTCCTTGAATCAGAATCAGGAGAATCTTTCTTGACATAATAAAACTCATCCTGATCCTTGAATTTATCAAGACAGTCCTACAAAAGTATGAATATACATGTAAGACTAATATATATATAGACAGCCCTTGATAAGTATATTTGTGCTGTTGTTGTTGTTGTTGTTCTTACGAGGAGCATTGCATCAAGTTTCTTAAGTGCAGGGATGTTACAGAGAAGATCTGTTCTTTGTCTTGTCGTCATAACTTCCATAGAAGATCCATCTTTGTTGGTTTGTTGGCTTGGAGCGAATTCAACTATATGATCAGCCACAGAGATAAGCCATCCAATTTCTCTTTTCCAACGCGCTTTTCTATCCGCAGCCATTGGCTCTAAACGCCTTTGTTCTCCAAACGCAGACGCTGCAACAACAACAACAACAAAAAAGTTACACACAAAATAAATTCCAAGAAACTGAAAGATTTGGGAACAATGTCTAACCTGCAAGATTGGTAATGGCGTTAGATAAAGCCAAAGCCGACGAAACACCTTTTCCTCCTCCTGACATATCTTCTCCAAGAAGCAACTTCGAAAACCTCTCTTTCATTTGCTCAAGGGCTGTAACAACAACAACAACAACGTCAAAACTTTGAATTTTGCCCTAGCTTATAGTTGAAGAAAACATTGAATAAACTTGCTACACAAGAAATCAAGATCAGATTTGAACCTGCTTGTAATTGTGCCTCCATGGATTCCGATGAAGCGACCCTCGGAATCTTGTCGTTGCGGTTAGGGGTTGTACCGCCTAAAGGCAAAGAAGAAGGTCGGTCAACGCTGCTATACATCCCAGGTTGACTCCTAAACATCATGTCATTGTCAACATCTCCCAAATTATCCGAACCATCCATCCTCATTGCACAATCGGAGCTCCAGCTTTTAACATGTCTTGAAGCTGTGTTGTCGTTCATGTTCTTGAAATGAAACAATCTTGATTTGTAGCTCTCTTGTTCTTGATCCATATTATTAGATACTAAACAAGAATAATAATAAGAAAAGTAAAGATTTATGTGTTTTGAATTCTTCTTTTTAATACTTTTCGTCTTCTCTTCGTGTAATAAAGAGGAGTTTTAGGAGATTTTGGAGACGAAGACAAAAAAAAAAACAAACTTAATTAACCAAAAAAACTGATTCTGAATTTTCAGACTTAGCAAATACAGAACACAATTATTTGACTTCTGTTGTTAATGGTTTTAGTTTAACCTCATTGATTATTTTAGTAACAAATTATGATTCGTTGTCCATAACCATAAACAAAGTGAAATGTGGTCAGATTCTTTAGGGAAAAAAAAGAGAAAATATTTTTAATTTTTCTTGGAATGTTTTACTATTTATAAATAGATACTTGGTGGATTGTGGGATGCACGTTATTAGAAAATTCAATTCTCCACACACCCCAAAACATAATTATAACAAGTCTTAAAATTATCGAGGAGGACATGTTACAATATGTAATCATTGTTCTTTATTTCTTGATGTATTAAAATAATTACTCTATTTCTCTGTTAATTAGGGATTATGGGATATTTCATATTTTCCTCAGTTTTGACATCTCTCTGAATTTACCAAAGGAGTTAAAAAGAAGAAAAAAAACAGAGTATGCTAATGATGGATTAGTCTATAAATTTCTCTATTCTATTGTGGGTGGACTTGTTATTATGTTCTTTATTTACTTTGTTGCATTACAAATATAGAATATAGACAAATCTTTGGGCATTACCACTTTTATTGATGACAAAAGCAAACACATGTAAAAAGAAAAATGAAAGATCTCACCACATGAATGAAATCAACAACATCCACTCTTAATTGAGTCTATTTACAGACTTATTAGAATTCAAACAAAAGCTAAGATCTTCATAAGTCTTTTACATCCCCAATGATTTATTAGGGGGTTTGTGTAATGAATTAATTAAGGAGTAGAAGCGCCTTTAAAGATGAGGAACTTAAGTGTCTCCAATTGAAAATAGATAAAAGTCCCTATAGAATGTGTGAAGAAACACCCAAAATTTGATCCCACCACACATTGCCATCCACTCCCATATATCTCATCAAACTCCTGCATTCATCATCATTCAAGAAACAACATCAACCAACCAATATGACAATGATGTCTTTGTGACTTAGAATTATATATAGCTAGAGTTAAAGAAGAAAGGGTTTATTATATATATACCAACCTTCTTGATGTGGCCAGCAATGGATTTACAGTCAGAGACATCAAAAAGATCGAGAGCTTGAGAAGCAAAAGCCATAGCTTGCATCTGCATCTTCACTGGCATATCTGAATCTTCCACCATTGCTTTGCCTTCCAACATCTTCTCAATCTCTCTCTATCTCTCCCTCTCTCAGTAACTCAAAACGTGTTTTCAGATTCTCTCTTCTGAGACAAGATGACAAGGCAAAGCTTTGTATCTTTATAGACACCAAACGACACAAAATGAAAAAAGATTCCTTTAAAATCTAATCTTTACAAGTAAAACCCATACGAAAGATAAATAATAATGTCTCCTCTTTGAGAAAAGAAAAATAGTGGGGAAATGTGCCTAACCTCTGTTCTTTGTCGTCTTCTCTTCACTGAGTTTAAATTTGAACTACTTCCTCACGGGTTCTTGGATTCTAAGTTCTTGATTTCAAGAATGATAAATCTTTTTCTTGAAACCAATTTCAAGAATGATAAATATATTAGAATTAACAATCCAAAAATGAATTGCAAGAACGAGCGAGCACAACTGTTTTTAAAAAAAAAAAAATTAGTCAAAAAAGAAGTTGATAATTTCAAAGATAAAAAGGCAAAAAAAATTAAGTGATAGTTTGAAGATTTTTAAAAAGGAAGAAGAAACGAGTATAATAAAATATGTAAAATGACTTGTTTGAGTAATATATATGTGATTATGTGTCTCTCTATTACGTGTGTCCAAGTATTTTTGTCTTTGACCTTCAAAATGGATAACGATGGTGAGGTGCATAATTAATAATTAGTTTTTAACAGATAACATTTGAGATAATTTGTGATTAGCTGCTAAATGCTTCCACAATTTTCGGAAAATGTCGGTGCCGCTGTTTGATTCTATAAGCCCATTAAGATTTTTTTGCGGCCCATTTGTCTTATGTAGGTTTATCAATTTTCACAAAGCATTAGATTATCTCATCTTAAAATTCTTTTAACCAAAATAAATCTCATCTTAAAATTCTCAAAAGCTTTTTAATGCAAATGATGAGTTTGATTTTCTTATGACTATTAGACTATTGATTTTTCTTGAAAGTGTAATTACCATGCTTAAGTCTAAATTGAAGTTATTTTATAGGTTGATACATTTAGAAAACATTTAAATACAATTATACTTCTAGTTTAGTACTTACACTACCACCATAATGTTTTTTCCTGATTTATCATTGTGTTTTTTTCCTGACTTTTTTAAATAGATTGAAATGTTATTTTTTCTTACTTTGTATTTTTTTATTTTTGTTTGGCTATAAAATGTTATTTTCTATTTAAATGAAATTAAATATGAACATTGTATATTACTATATTCTGATTATTTATTATTAATTCTAACTTTTCCATTTACTAAAATGTTCTATCTTCTTTTGGTATTTCTTAAAATATTTCTTTGCAACAAAGCAACAAAAAAAAGCAATTTTTTTTTTTTGACTAACAAACACATACATACACTGATACACATGTGAGTCTATCTTGGCTCCCGCCGTAAAACCTGGTGAGATTTTAAGGTTTTTTTTCATTTGACGACGATCTCTTCTCTTCTCCGATCAATCACTGTTCACAGTCCGACGCAATAAAGAAACCCTGATAGCAATGTCGTTAATTTCAAAACCCACTTCGAAAGTCTCCACCTTTACCTTCATTCTCCTCTTACTCCTCAGTTTCGCAATCATCGTCGCTTATTCATCTTCAGACTCCAATGTCGAAGCAAACGAGCCCGGATCTGATGACGATCTGGAACAGCTTCTAGCAGTAGACGAGCAATTACAAGAAGATCGACCTGAGCAACAATCTGAAGCCGAAACAGTGAGCAAAGCTCAGAGAATCGTGCTTGAGCTCAATGGAGATAACCCGAAACGAGTGATCGATGGGAACGAGTTCGTGATGGTTCTAGGTTACGCGCCTTGGTGTGCGAGAAGCGCTGACCTTATGCCGAAATTCGCGGAGGCTGCGACGGCTCTGAAAGAGATCGGTAGTTCGATTTTGATGGCTAAGATCGATGGCGATAGGTATTCGAAAATCGCGTCGGAACTTGGGATTAATGGTTTCCCTACGCTTCTTCTCTTCGTTAATGGCACTTCTCAGACTTACAATGGTGGATCGTCTGCGTAAGTTATCTCCAATTTTGCCTTCTTTGTTGTCAACTTACGGATAAATATGAGGTTTTGGAGTGTTGGGATTGAAAGGGTTTTGTGGAAAGTTCTGATTTTGGGTTTTAATTCGATTTTGATTGAATCGTTTATGAGTTCTGGTCAATGTTTCAGGGAGGATATAGTCATCTGGGTCCAAAAGAAGACTGGTGCACCAATCATTACAGTTAACACAGTTGAGGAAGCTCAGAGATTTCTGAAAAAGTATCATACTTTTGTTCTTGGTCTGTTTGAGAAGCTTGAGGTATTTGGATACTGAAACTGCAGATTTGAAACCTGGGAATTGTATAGACTTGTTTTGAAATGTAATTGTTGATAGGTGTGTTGTGTGTTTGCTTAGGGTTCTGAACATGATGAATTTGTTAAAGCTGCAAAATCAGACGATGAAATCCAGTTTGTAGAAACAAGCAACAGCGATGTTGCTAAACTTCTCTTTCCTGACCCTAAAACCAGCAATGTCTTCATTGGTATGGTTAAAACTGAGGCTGAAAGGTATACAGTATATGGTAAGCTTGCTACTGATTTTGAATACCTCTCTGTTATTATCATATCTTTTCCTTCCTATCTATATCATGAGAAGTGGTAACACCAGTCTGCAATGCAGATGGATCTTACAAAATGGAGAAGATATTGGAGTTTCTAGGAAGCAACAAGTTTCCTTTGATTACAAAATTGACTGAAACCAATACTGTCTGGGTTTACTCCAGTCCTGTTAAGCTTCAGGTTACAAGTTTTTTTTTTGTGATTTCAGTTTGTATCTGCTAAGTTTTGGTTCCCTTTGTTTACTTTTGGTTATGTTTTAATCATAACTCTGAACTTTTTCCTTCCTTTGTTAGGTTATGCTCTTCTCCAAGGCTGATGATTTTCAGAAACTTGCTCAGCCTCTTGAAGATATTGCAAGAAAATTTAAATCGAAGGTAATTCTTTGATGCTGAATTTTGAAAGACCTGACAGATTTAGTCTTTAGACTCTATCTTAACTGTTTATTCTTTTTCTTGCAGCTGATGTTTATACATGTCGATATAACAAATGAGAACCTTGCAATGCCATTCTTGACTTTATTCGGGATAGAAGTTGCAAATAAAACTGTCGTAAGTTTCGGATACTTGTTTCAGTCTGCGTGATTGACAATTTGTGATCTACTGATAATAAAGCTACAAACAAATGTGATTAATCAGTTTTCTTCTACAGGTTGCTGCTTTTGATAACAACCTGAACTCCAAGTATTTGCTTGAATCAGATCCATCACCAAACAGTATAGAAGTCAGAAGTTGTTTTTGCCTTTTCGACTTACTCCTCAAATATTCATATAGTAACTGATTCATGTGATCCTCTTTTCGATTTACAATTTAGGAGTTTTGTTCAGGACTTGCTCATGGAACTGTTTCACGTTACTATAGGTCAGAGCCAGTTCCAGATAATGTGAGTGTGAAATATATAATCCTCTCTTCACGCCGGGGTATATATTCCTAGTCACATTTATTGAGTTATAAAACCCGGTGAAATCTGCAGGAAAATGCAAGTATTGTGACTGTGGTAGGAAAGACTTTTGATGAGTTGGTGTTGAACAGCCGCGAGAATGTTCTTCTTGAGGTTAGTAATCCCGAATAGCTTCTCTACCAAACCAAACTTTTATACATCGACATTGAGAACATAGATCTTGCGGGGTAAAACAGGTGCATACACCATGGTGTGTGAAGTGTGAGGCACTAAGCAAACAAGTCGAGAAATTGGCAAAGCATTTCAAAGGCTTTGAGAATCTTGTTTTTGCAAGAATTGATGCATCTGCAAATGAGCATACTAAACTACAGGTGACTCAAAATCTTTCCCTGCAACAAAACTAACAATTCCAGAAGCACGAGCTAATATTATTGATTGTTGATGACAGGTAGATGATGAATATCCAATGATCTTGCTCTACAAATCTGGTGAAAAGGAGAAACCGGTAAGAGTCTTTTTGAAAGAGCTCACTTTAACTCAATCCCTTTTCGACTCCATCACTTTTGTTTTTGCTCAGTTACAAGCTTTCTACGAAGTGAATCTTACCCGTTTTGATCTGCAGTTAAAGCTATCAACGAAATTGGGCGCCAAGGACATGGCTGTTTTTATCAACGAAGAGTTGAAACCAAAGGATGGGTCTGCTAAAGATGAGTTGTAGACAAGTTTGAGGAAATGTAGACATAAGAGACAGAAAAATATCATAGATGATAATTTTTGTGACACATTACATGATTTTGAATTTGATATTGTATGGAACCCAAAATAAAAGGAGCCCAATTCGTTACAATCCGTAACTTAATGAATTTTGAAATTACATTTCCGGAAGTTATATTGTATGGTACAAAATCAAATGTGCCAAAGAAAACGAAATGTGGGTATCCTCTGCAACAAACTTTTGCTTGATTTAGCATTCACACCCTGTTGATCTTTGTTGCTGACCTCCGGCAATATCAATGGTGTCGGGAAGGTACCTGAAAAGGTATCAGAGGAGAAAGTTACAAGATAAGACCTCGACGAAGTGGAAGTGAAGCAAATTCAACAGAAAGTTAGTGTACTTACGGTTCTTCTTCAGGTTCATTCTTGAAAGCATTTTTGGTTATGCATTCGAAAGCCGCATCCACATTGAACCCTTCTTTGGCGGAAGTCTCAAAGTAAGGAATGTTTCCTTTAGAAGCACACCATGCCTTTGCCTTTTTCTCAGAAACCTGAAGATATGGGACAAACTTAGCATACAGATACTTGAGTATTCATGAAATGTGGATGAATAAGAAAACCTCTCACCACTCTGCTCTTTCCACCGTCAACATCAGTCTTGTTCCCCAACACGACAAATGGGAAGTTTTCAGGATCCGAAGGACTAGCCTATACAGTGTCACAATAAAGACGATGAGACATCATAGATTATAGCAAACAGCTTAGATATGGTTAGATGAAGGTTATAATCACCTGAATCAAGAACTCTTCCCTCCAGTTATTAAGATTATCAAAAGATTTCATAACATTGACATCATACACAAGAACACAACAATCTGCTCCTCTGTAAAACGCAACTCCCAAACTTTGAAATCTCTCTTGCCCAGCAGTATCCCAAATCTGTATAATGTATTGAAAAGATTCAAACTTTGGAGTACATTTTTCCTAACAAACTAGTACTCACAAAGCAAAAAAAAATAAAACTTTTTCTTTATTATGAACCACAAAAAAAGTTAGGAACTTTAGAAAGATCCAGTAAGAATATTCCAAGAATCATATAATGTTGTTTGATTCATTCAAACACTGAAGACAAAACAGAGATTTTTTATAACCTGTAAAGTGAAGATTCTGTCATCAATCTGAACCTCTTTAGTCAAAAAATCTGCTCCAATCGTCGCTTTATACTGATTACTAAATTTGCGATTCACAAACCTAAACATGAAAACCAAAATCAATATGGTTTTTTTTTTATCAAAAACATAATAAGCAAAAGAGACATAGATCTGGATTTCAGAAAACATACTGATTCATCAACGAAGTCTTCCCAACTCTGTCCCAAAATAACAAAGGATCAATCAAAATCTCAATCAATGAACAGATAAAAATCACATCAAATCCATATAGAAATCGAAGAGATGAGAAACAATTGTTTACCCGCTGTCACCGAGAATGATAACCTTAAGAAGAACTCTACGACGAGAAGACATTGACGAAAACTTTTAGGGATTGAGCTAATTTGATTTTTCTTATCACCGAAGAAACTGTCTCTGTTTTTTTGTTCTTCTCTTTTGGTTTTGGTTTCTTCTTTCGTGTGATTCAGGTGAAGAGAAAGCGAAATTGCAGAAGAAAATTAAAAAAGAAAAGGTAATAATCGCTAAATAACAGCAAGGTTACACTATTTTAAATCTCTTACTTTCCTAAACTACCCCTCCTTTAATTAGTCATTTAACTAATCCTTTTTTTTGCTTCTTCTTCTTCACAGCATTACTAATCTTGTTATAAGAATTGTTTTGGAAAGTAGCTATTAATTTATATAAGAAATCCTTAAACAGTTAATGGGTCTAATTATGTTTTACTTTTTCCATGTGTTGTTTTTTAGAAGTAGCATTGACTAATGTACTAAGTAAATACATTAATTTTACAAAATGAATATGAGACGGGATTTTATTTACAAATTAACAAGGTCATTAAAGTGTTTTTTTTTTCTTCAAAATCACTATGCTTTAAATAAATAAAAAATGTGATTATAGAGACTAAACCCTCAAATTATATATCAAGGCCAAAAATAATAAAGGATCATATAGTAGAAGCTTTGATTGAATCTATTTAATATCTTGAACAAATAAATATTCACGTGCAAAACGAGGAGTATGACAGTTTTGATTAGAGCCACACATGAAATAAAAAGCGAAAGAGCGTGTTATGAATGATGTGTTTACACCTAAACCTACCCCTACAAAAAAGCTTGGACTTTTTAACTATTACCAAAGAATCCTCTGTTTTTAAGTTATTGTCTCGTTGGTTCTCGTCTCTGGTTCGATCTCTTGCGTTGTACGATGGCCTTCAGTGATACTAGAGGACCCTGATGGGTTCTGACCGTTGTCGCTAGTCAAACCGCTGCATTCGCTACTACCACCAAATGTCTGACTTTCATATGCCATTTTCTTGAATTTTTTTAAGTCTTCTTTGTATTGTGTTGAGCTGTAATCTGAGCTCCCATCTAAGCTGTAAATAGTGCTGTGTCCTGGAGCAGATCCTTCGGTTAGGTCATCTAGAGATATGTTTCCTTCAAATGCTCGAACTATCTGCAAGTGTCCAAAGAGTAATCACCACAAGTTTAGGTTTTTATCCCAAGTGCTAGGTGAAAACTGTTTCCAAAATATTCCGTTTTGATAGTACCTGGCTAATTTTTGGGCGGCGTTTTGCTGAATGACGGACACTAGCAGCAGCGCAAGCGACCATTCTCGTCATTTCGCTGACATCAAAGCCATGCTCCAGTCGCGGGTCAACAAGACCGTCAAAGCTACCATCATTTAGAGCTTGTATCATCAAAGGTTTTGCCTATAACATGAGGTTAAATTCAGAAACTTATTGAAAGTTTGGTGCTAACAAAGGTAAAACAAGATTACCAACCCAATCAACAATGCTATCATCATCTGCAAAAGGCTGTGAATTATCAACAGGTCGGCGTCCAGTTATCAATTCAAGAAGCACCACTCCAAATGAGAAAACATCTGATTTATCAGTGAGTTTTCCTGAAGAAGCATATTCAGGAGCCAAGTAACTGCATTTCAAGAAAACCACTAGAGACAAGTCAAGAGACCGTTTTATAAGTTGTTTCTAATATGATGATTGCGTAGGGAGAGAGCCTATCATACCCGAATGTTCCCATAATCCGAGTGGAAACATGAGTATCAGTATCTAAAGAAGACCTGGCGAGTCCAAAATCAGCTAACTGATGAAGAATCAAGTTCAACATTATTAGTAGTTCACTTGAAATATTGTAATCTTTACAAGTTTTTAGAGTACCTTTGCCTCGTAGCTATCGTCAATTAGAATATTTGCAGCCTTCACATCCCGGTGTATTGTTTTAGGATTACCTGAAACAAAACAAATCTCTTTGACAAATTGACACCAAAAGACCAAAAAAAAAGAACAAAAACTTCAGAAACAAATGTTAAACATTACTTACAATCTTCATGTAAGTATGACAATCCTTTAGCTGCACCTAAAGCAATCTTCATCCTCTTTGGCCATTCCATTACAGGTCTCCCTTTCTCTACAAACATCACCATAGGTTTTATTAAAACAAAATCACGAGAACTCACGAAGACCATATAATCACAGACCAAGTAACTCACCGTGCAAATGGAACTCAAGAGTCTTATTAGGAACAAACTCATAAACAAGCAATCTTTGAGAACCAGTTATACAATAACCAAGAAGAGAAACAAGGTGCCTGTGATGAACTCTACTAATAGTCTGTATCTCGGCTTGAAACTCGCGTTCACCTTGTCCACTTCCAGCTTTAAGCTGCTTAATAGCAACCTCAGTTCCATCAACAAGAACTCCTTTATGAACATAACCAAACCCACCTTGTCCAATAAGGTTAGTGCTAGAGAAATTACTAGTTGCTTTAGACAAATCTTCATATGTAAACAAGTTTTGTCCAATATCTGATGAACTACTTTGATGATTCCATTGTTGAAGATTATTGTCTACCAAAAAAAAAAAAAAACAGAGGAATCGAATAATTAATGAAAAGATTGAATCTTTGAGAATAGATAAAGAAACCCTAAAGTGAAAAATACCTTTGGGATCTAGTGAGTCTTCTCCATTAATGGCAGCTTCAGTATCATTCTTCTTCTTCATCTTCATCTTCTTCTTCTTTCTTTTATAGAAACAAACAAAGACACAAACTCCGATTGAAACAAGCGTAGCTCCAAGAACTACTCCAATGATTAGTAGAGTTAATGCTACTCTTCTCAAACTTTCATCGCGTGATGTATCCGTCGTGAACGGAGGAGGAGGCGGAGAAGGTCCGATGATGGAGGGCTGAGAAGGGGTAGTTGTAGTGTTTGGATTATTGAAAGGAAACACAGGGTCCGGTGGGAATGGGACGGAAGGGATAGTGTTGTTCGACGGAGACGATGACATTTAGAGATCGGAAGATGATGATGAGTTGGTTTCAGGGTTTTCACATGGCGGAAGTGAGAGAGGAGGAAGAAGAAGAAGAAGAGGAAAGAAACATGTGGGGTAGGTTCCACCACTAGTAGTGAGATTCTTTCTTCTTCTTGTTGCAGTGTCTAATTCTATTTGTCACTCTGTTTCTTAATAAACAACTAAATAACAAATTCTTTCTTACATCTTTTGTTTGTTTTTCTTTCTTACATCTTTGTTTGTTTGTTTTTTTTTCTTTTTCATTTTCAAAAATCAAACTTCACACTAAATCTAATCAAATATAAATTTACGATAGATTTTTGAAAATCAATCTTATTTTCAATAAAAATTATTATATAACTAAAATTCTTCATAGGAAAAAAATAAAAAGTCATTTTAATATATATATATTTTTAAAAAATTTTGTATAATCAATTTGATAAATTTAAAAGGTGAATCTATCCAATTTAAAAAAGGTTTATGCTAGTTTAGCATATTATATATTATACTAGTCGGTTGCCCGCGCTACGCGCGGGAGTTTATTATGTTGTTTATGAATAATTGGTTCGTATTTTATTTCGTATTTATTTTTTTCACTATACCATACTTTACTTTTTTAAAACTTAAATCGTGTTTATATAGAAAAACTATTGAGTTTTACCTTCATTAGTCGTTGAGTGATTAAGTGTGAAGTGCGGTTGAGAATCATTGAGAATCGTGTGCTATTATGGTTTTTACTAAATATAGATCTAGATATTAATATTTTGGACTCTTTTATATGTTGGCATGAAATTTGAACATGATTTGTGGGTTTCGGGCGGATTGTTGTATTTTAAATTGTTTACATTATCTCTTTATATATTGTCATAATTTATTATTTTTGTTTTACGTTTTCCTTTTTTGGATTTGTCGTACTTTATATCTCGTAATAATCATTTATATACTATTATATATTTTTTTCTGATTTTATGTTTTATATATTTTTTTTGTTTATCATATGGAACAATTTTTAAATTTAACATATTAGTATAATTTACTTTATATTTAGTTTATTTCATTTAATAATGTTTTTTATTTTAATTTTCAATTTTATGAAATATAGTTAATTTTATATTTTGTTTATTGTGTTGTATTGGAGACAAATAGTTAAATTCATATTGGAAACTTTTAAAGAAATATTATTTTTATTTTTACCTTTTTATATGTTTATAAAAAATAAGAATTCATGTTTCGGTCCGACCTATCTCATTTATGTTAGAAAATGTTTTGAGACATAAATTAGATAGATTTATATTCTCAAAAATTTTAACTTTTCGTTCTATTCCCGTTAAATACCATTATATTTAGGTTTACATTGTGTAAATATAATCATATATATATTTTAAACATTCACTAAAAACTATAATCTATTATTTATATATTTGTTAGTATAATCGATAATTAGTAAGTTTTTTTAACTTTTAATCAATTATCTTTTTTAGTTTTATAATGTATAATATAAAAAAAGACCTTTCATATTCATTTTTGGAAAACTTATTTACATAGGTTTAAATATTAAAACTAAATGATAAAATGGTATAATTAATTTTAAAAATTAAATAACAAAATGAGGTGGATGATGATGTGGCTTAAGGAGAAGAGAGAAAAAGTTAACTTTATATATATAGATATATTTAATATGATTGAAGTAAAGCTTTATTTTTTTTTTAAACAGAGGAAAATTATTACAAATGAGATTAAACGATTTTAAACTTAATTTTGATGGTTATTCTTAAAACTAAAATATTTTTTTACCTTAAATAAAGATTTGCTTTATGGTATATATTATAAAATATTTCTCCAAATTTAATAATTTTGTAAGTTAAATATTATGACGTGTCTATATTAACATTTTTGAAATATCTTTGTAAGTTAAATATTATGACGTATCTATATTAACATTTGTGAAGTATCTTTTGGAAAGTTACCTTTTATTTTGTATTATTTGCAACATAAACCCTTGCCATTTCTATAATTTTATTAACTATAAAGTTTAAATTAAAAGATCTACAACTACTTTGATTTTACTAAAATATCTCCCTAATAAATTGAATATCTCTCAAATATTTTTAAATGATCTTATTTGTTTTAAAATAAATGAAAGATGTTACACCATCGTCATATCATTATTTGAAATATTGTACATACTTTATTAAGTTGATTAAATTATGGTTATATATAACAAACAATTTGTCACGTTGTATTCTATAGGTTAAATCATATAATTAACAATCACAATATCATTGTACAATCTTAAATACTTAAAATTTAATAAACAAATACAACTTAAAAAAAAAATAGTTGCAAAAAATTATTCAACGAACTTATAAGTAATTCACAATCAAAATACAGCTACACAATTTTAAACACTAAGCAAAATTAAAAAAAGAATAATTTAAATATAAAAATTTTAGTAAAAAAATCGTAAAAATATATCTGACAAAGTTTTATACTATTTGTATAAAATCAAACACGGCTTCTACACAAATAAGTTACACTGTCCGATGAAAGGACCAAAAAAAAGATATGAACGCACATACCAATTATTTATTATCTCTCCCTAAATTAGTCATTAACTTTTAGAATTATTGAACTCATTCGAACAACTAAATTAACTCTTAACATCGTTTTCCAACGTATTCACCTTTCTATTTATAGTTTGTTCATTAAATTATATGCGGTGAAGCCACTTCATTAACCAATCCTACTCCGAAAGTTGTTTTATGTTTTAATCATTTACATGGAATCAATTTAAGTTGGTAGCTAGGCTACGGACTGATCTTGAATGCAATTGTCAATGGAAGCATATATCAAGAACCATATGCACTATTTGATATAAGAAATGTAATAAGAGGAAATCAATTTACGTATTCACAAGATAAAAATAACTATCGAAATCACTTATCTAACCAAAAAAAACTTTTTGTTTTCAAGACAAACTAGGTGAGATATGAAAAGTTTAACAATCAATTTCCCTTTCGACACTATCATATAATATAAGATCTACATAAGTTTTGGACCTCTTTCCATTTCTCAATCAACACAAAGTTCTAAATCTATTTACACACAGATTCAAATGTTGAAATCTCATAATCTCTACACATATACCAAATCACCTAAAACAAAAATAATAAATGGCAATTTACTAAACAAATTAAAAGAAAAAAAAATGTAGGCATGATAGTCTTACTCTTGCTACAGCAAAACTTGACGGTAGTAGATCCATCGTAAGTAGCTTTGCGAGAGAATTTTTTGATGCCTACGTGACTGGATAGACGATGGAGTGTCTAAGTAGCATTAGAAAACAAAATTGATAGATTGTACATGCAACCTTGAGATATTTGGTGATAAAATTAAGTTGGAGTGGTTCAGAAGTTTCAAATAATCATACTTGCATGTAAGAATATAAACTAAATAATTTCCACATTCCCATATCAAAATTTGAGTCACAGCTAAATTGTTAAGTGTAAGGTATGCAACTATAAAAGTTAACAAAATCAACCATTGTACGAGAAAACAGAAAAACGTATTTCATTTTTTTTTTTTTTGTACAATGGTTGTTCTCGTCGTACAAATCTTTGGTTGGTCTGTTTCTTTCAATCTGATAGCGACTACTCCCTCCTTTCGTGTAACTTAACTTCTTTCTTACTAACTTTTTTCTAATGCTACTCAGCTTACCATGTATGACTTAAAACTTAGATATGACATTATTGCATGTGGTTTTCTATGTTGTTGCTTAACTAGACACATCGATCTTATATAAATAATAATTGTGAGATAAAAGAAATGAATGATTAACCATATGTCTCCATTAATTTATAAAAAAGTTAAGAAAATCTATAACATAAAATATGTGAATCTAAACAATCAATCATTTTTAGTACGAGATAAGAAACGAATCTCAGAATTTAATTTAAAAAATATTTTAAATAAATTGAACGCTAATTTTCTTTTGTACATCTTACTTTTACTAAATACAGTGTGTAATATACTTAAACTTAACTTACAATGTAGTACCATATTTTAAAATAAAATCAATGTTTTGTAACATTCACTTTTATGTACCACTTTTTAAACAGGTCGCAAGATACAAATCTAAAACTCCTAATTTTTAATGGATATTTTATTATTAAAGTATGTAATAATTATATAAAATATGAACCAATCAAACAAGACAGTGTTAACAAGAGTTTTTAAGTATCTTCCCTAAAAACTCATGGATATGAACAACATTATTGGTAATATTTTAGCCAGATCTTAGCTAAGATTTGTGAAGAAAAAGATCTTGGCATCTTAACATAGATAAAGCAGATTACGTACAATGAACATCCTTGGTGTTAGATTTCACAATGTATATGAGTCTCTCAAGGTCCATGAAAATTTCATAAATTCGGAGCATGCAAGAAGCTGGCTTATACCGCAATATTTGTCAAGGTCATAGCCTAATTATCTTTGAGGACGCTAAAACATTGCAGCCCATCTATTTAACTCACGATTTCAACCTCTCAGCTCTTGAGCTTATCTTTTTCGATCACAATCCCATTTCTTAACTCAATTAAGCAATTGTTCATCATCAATCAATTTTTCTGTTCGATCATAATCTCAATTATTCAGCTGTGAGACCTACTGTAGATGTAACACAGATTAATGAGTAGATACGAAAGAAGTGCCATATCACTTTTTCAAACCGAGAAGCTCTGTATAACTAACTGGACATGGTTAAACTTATAAGTCTATGTCAGTAATTTTGAGCAAATTACGTTGGCAGCTGACCACAACAGGTAGAGAATTATTATAAACAATAATTCCTAGATAGAACTTAAAAGACTTGCAAATTGAAAACTCGTCCAAGTCTTTATAAAAAAGCAAAAAACACACAAAAAGATAGTCATAATCAGATACTTGATAATAATAAATTTTCGAATAAACAAACTCAGAGCCAGCCAAAATCTAAGTTTAACAAACAAACTCTCCAACTGATGCTCGAAAACAAGTTTAAGCTGATGAAGCTGCTGCCTTGATTCTTGGCTTCGCTTCGGTACCTAATTCAAGAACCAAAATGTACAACATTTCAATCGTAAATAACAGTTTCTTATTGTGAACTAAAAGAAATGATGGAATATATATAAAAAGGGTAAGCACCTTCTCTGAAACCAGTCTTGAACCTGCGAGGGACGTTGCGAAGGTACCTCATCCTTCCAGTTCCAGTAGTCTTTCTACGGATTGCCTTCACACTCCAGTTGTCTTACAACATGAATACACATACATTGATCAGTACTATCCACAAAATGGCAGATTACAAAATTTGAATAGAAGACAGTGCTATGAATGTAACTGAGAAGCTTAACAGGAGAGACCAAACATAAGAGAGCATAGAGCAGATACTCAATTCAATCAGGATTCAATAAGACCATAGAGCAGATACTCGTCACAGAGTTATGTAAATTCTTACTAAAGATTCATAGTGCATTCAATTGGTATTCATTCTTAGATATGAATAACCAAGCTCTCAATGAGAAGCATCACTCAACATATCATACTTACAAAGGAATGATTTAATCCCTAAACAAAACCTAATCATAAGAATCCTAATTCTGATTCAGAATCAATGGATTGAAATGAAGAATAATCCATTTCTTAATCTAGGAAGCGAATACGATGCAAAATGAGAGATAGAGAGAGAAGAGAGTCGTACATGTCCTCTTGCGAGCGGCGGGGTAAGCACAAGCAGAGCAACGACTCTTCTGGATGTGGAAACTACGACGTCCACATCTGACGCAGAGTGTATGACTCTTGTTTCTCCTCTTTCCGAAACTTCCCGTTCCCTTTCCCTGATAATCTCAATACAAAAACCTAATCAGTGATGAAGAGATCGACGATGCAATAGAGATGAAACAGAGATAAAGAGAGAATCGTAAATCACCATTGAAGCTAAATGCGAGTTTCCAGATGATACAAAAAAACCTTGAGGTTCCGGCTTCAGAGACAGAAGTGACGACGGAATGTCAACAAAAGTTTATATAAAGCTAGGGTTTTCTTCTTTTTATTAGGGTTGTGTGACAATTCTGTTACTGGATCGCTTAGACCCAGGGCCATGAGCCTTTAAACTTTAATAAGCCTTTTTATATTTGGCCCATTCCGAATATTAAAACCGGAAACGAATTTTCTTCCCTACTATTCCGAAAAATTGTTGTTTCAGTCTTAAATAGTTAAATTTCAATACTTGGCGAACAATTTATTCCATAAAGGTGATTTTGTTCTCCAAGTATCATATAAATACTTTTTTTGGTCCTCAAGCTATCGTCGAGAGAAGGTTTGAGTAGGAGACGATTGATAGAGTCATAAACAAACCTTCTTCTCTCATCTCAAGGAAACAAAAGAGATCAAGGTTTCAATTACAGTTGTTCCTCGTCGTTCATGGTACGTTTTCTCTCTTTGCCTCCATTACTTTTTTACGAAAACAATTTGTGTAAGAAATTACACCATGAAGGAAGAACAATGGTCAATTTCTAGAACTATGCCATGAATGATGAAGAACGTACAATATGATATTTTCAAGCTTGTTTCTGATGGACCTTTTTAAAAATATTCCTTTGTTTAGGTGATTGTCTCATTAGTACATTCAGTGGTTAAACTTGTGGCTGCGGTGGTTTATCAACCAGTGGCTTCCGTCTCCATGTTACTTTTTTTTAGTGGTCTTCTTCCTCGGAACCTTCAATCAGAAAGACTAACCGGCCGTGAATTCATGATTAGCTAGTCCAATTTCTTGTATCTCTTCTAAAATGTTTATGTTAGTTTTCTATTTTTATAAGATTAAGGAAATTACATCAATTATGCTTTTTAAAAAATTATTTTGAAAAGAAAAACATTTTAATCGCACAGGACCAAGAAAGTAAAAGAAAATTCACTTTGAAAACAATCGGAAAATCAGGAAACTTACTCTAAATTTCCAAAAAAAATTCGAGATAATTAACAAATATAAAAATAAATTGAAAAAAGTCCAAATATAAACTATTTACTCCAAATTATAAATCCATTAGTTACTGAAATAGATTTTAGAAATTGTGAATTATATTATTTCAACCAATTTTTATTAAAATATTGTTTATTCGTAGAAAAAAATTACAAACGAAATTTCAGAGTTTAACACTTTAGTTTAGCGCGCGCTAAACAATCTGCCTTCAAATTACCAGAATCTGAAATTTGAGAGAGAAATAAATTGTGAATTTATAAACAAGAGAATCTGAACACTGAGGTTATGTTTGTAATAATCCATAATGATCATGTAGGGTGAGAAGTTGTAAAATCAAGTAATATAAGGGTCGGAAACTAATAGGGAAGAAACAAGAAAATAAGATTTCATTTTCCGAACTACCCACTGACTTGTCCGAAGTCCATCTCCTGTCTCCTCCATTAACTCGCCATTAAAACCCTTTTTCTTTCTCTCTCTGTCGGGACTCTGCAATTCTACAGTTACATAAAAAAAAAACCTTATGACCAACGAAAGACCCATTTTTTCATTACTCTTCACACAATCATAAAGTCTGCTTTTTTTCTTCCCGATGGTATGACTTAAACGGTAGTTTCCAGTTTCCCGATTAAGCTTCTCTTTCCGATGATGGTTTACAGGTTTCCGATTTGGCAAAAATTGAGGCTAATTTGGTTTGATTTTTTTAGGGTTTTGTGAAGCTGTAGCTATGGAGCTGAAGTTTGTCTTTTGCCGGAAACAATCACTCTTCTTGATTTCTTGTTTGGCTCTGCTTTATCTCGCGTCCTTGGACACTGTAAGTGATTCAAGAACTAGGGTTTCTGAACTTGCTCGAATCTTTTCACAGATTTTGAAGTGGTAATTTATGTTCGTTAGTTGATTGATCGATAAAAGGTGAAATTTTTGAAATGATTTTTTGCAGATATCAAGTGAATCAACTCAGAATGCAACTGATGTCAAGCAAAGATCTCGCAAAGGTACAAAGTTGTGATTTTGTGCTCTGATGTGAATATCATTGCTGAGAACAAGAGTCTCATGTATTTACTGTTAGTGATTCTCTATGTACAGCGTCTTGTCCTCCTGATTGGATCATTGGATCGAACCAAACGAAATGCTATGCTTACTTTAAAAACTCCACTTCATGGGAGAAGTCAGAGATGTTCTGTAGAACCTATGGTGGTCATTTAGCATCCTCTGCATCGAGTAAAGAACTCAGCTTTGTTCAAAAACTATGCAATGTGAACTCTAGTGGGTGTTGGATTGGAGGAAGAAGTCTGAATTCTTCTTCTACCTCTGGTTTCCACTGGAGCTGGTCTGATCCCAAGACGCCTCAATGGAACCAATCCATGTTTCCCAAAGTGCCAATTCGCACCCGCTGTGGCAATGGCAATGGCAGTGCATTTTGTCGTGCTAATATATGTATAGCCGTGACAAACGGCTCATCGCCAGTCTTTGGTGAAAGATGTAATGCCTCTCGTGCTTTCATTTGCGCGGTTGATTCTGGTAATGGCCTCTCTCTTTCTTCTATATTTTTGCATTTGTACTACTTAGTCCATTATAATTGTTAATTAGGGAACATTGTTAGGAGTAAGTGAACATTGTCTACAGAGAGATCTTGATCTGCCTAGTTTCTCTTCTTTGCAGATTTCAAATGTCGCAATTGTCACAAATATGTAGTTATCCTAGCTGTTGTCAGTGGTTTGATTCTCTTTACCACATTCGCCATCATATTATGGCTCCTTGTCTACAAACGAAGCAAGAAACGCCGTAAATCCCGGAAAGTATCAAATCCAGCTTCTTCCTCTTCAGCTTTAGTTCCTCCCTCATGGAAGATCTTCACCAGCGAAGAACTGAGATCAATGACAAAGAACTTCAGTGAAGCAAACCGTCTGGCCGGGGATGCGAAAACAGGTGGAACTTATACCGGTGGTTTATCAGACGGGACTAAAGTGGCGGTTAAGAGACTGAAAAGGTCTAGTTTTCAGAGGAAGAAAGAGTTTTACTCTGAGATTAGAAGAGCAGCCAAACTTCATCACCCGAATGTAGTAGCCATCAAAGGTTGTTGCTATGATCATGGAGAACGTTTCATTGTTTATGAGTTCATAGCTAGTGGACCGCTTGATAGATGGCTGCACCATGTGCCTAGAGGTGGTAGGAGCTTAGACTGGAGCATGAGGCTGAACATTGCCACAACTCTTGCCCATGGAATCGCGTAAGTCGAATCTTATAACATTAGCTTCTGTTTTGAGAAATTATGACAAGATTTAAGCTTAACTTCTAGTCTTTACGTTGGAAAAAACAGGTTTTTACATGACAAGGTCAAACCACAAGTGGTGCACCGTGACATACGTGCAAGCAATGTACTGCTGGACGAGGAGTTTGGAGCTCATTTAATGGGCGTTGGTCTCTCAAAGTTTGTTCCTTGGGAAGTAATGCAAGAGAGAACCGTAATGGCGGGTGGAACCTACGGTTACCTCGCACCCGAATACGTATACAGAAACGAGCTCACGACGAAGAGCGATGTCTACAGCTTCGGAGTCCTTTTGCTTGAGATTGTGAGCGGTCGTAGACCAACTCAAGCGGTTAACTCTTCAGTTGGGTGGCAGAGCATATTCGAATGGGCTACACCGTTGGTTCAGGCTAACATGTGGTTAGAGATTCTTGATCCGGTTATCACGTCTGGTTTACCGGAAGCAAGTGTGGTTCAGAAAGTTGTGGACTTGGTTTATTCATGTACTCAGAATGTGCCATCGATGCGTCCAAGGATGTCACATATTGTCCATCAGCTTCAGCAATTGGTCCAACCATTAGATGTAAAATAACTTATAGCTTAAGTCCCAATAATAAGAAACCTTTTTGTTTGACTGTAGAATCGAATCTTAGGAGACATTTCATTGTCCAATTACTACAATTTCATGGAAAAGGTTAAGAAACGTTGTCGTATTAGAGAAGGTTCTTGGAAGTTTATAGGATTACAGCTAAAGGTCCTTGTTAACTAAGTAGTTCTGTATAACAAAACTAAAGCTTGTTCCCTAAGTCGCAAATATATAATTTATATAATAAAACTAAAGTTTCATTGAATATACAAAGACCATATCTATCCAAAACATTTCAAAGATAAAGTCTTCGTTTGTGTATATATATCTCTTCTACTCTTATCTTTTAACAAGAAACTTATTGGTTCTTTACTTTGCTTCATAGCTTTTGCAATATTCTGATTCTGAGTATTACTTCAACATTATTCACTAAACCAACGTTTAGATTCTTCTGTATTCTTTTCATATAAAGGTTTGGTCCTTTTGTTTACCATCTTCTTGCCTCTAGAAATCCAAAACAAGATGTTTCTTCTTAGGTGCTTTAAACCCAAGTTCTACAAGAAAAGGTGTTTAAGTCTTTTGCCACTCTGTTTTGTACTTTAAAAGTTTTGAATCTTTCTGAACAATTTTATAACTAATCCTTGTTCTTGGTGAATTGCAGCAAATCTACAACCAGCTACATGAAGATTCGGCTTGATATAGTGAGGAAGAAAAGGATTGCAATGGTTAGAAATTATAAGACAGATATTGTGAACTTCCTCAATAATGGCCAAGATTATGAAGCTTACAGAAGAGTAATTAAGACTTATACTCTCTCATTATATAATACTAAGCTTTCTTTCTTACATTAAGGTTTTGCTAATCTCTTTCTTGTTACTGCAGGCAGATCTATTACTCGAAGAGCTTAGAATAATATCGTGCTACGATCTCATCGAGCGATTCTGCGATTGTATTTCTGAAAATCTCCCCCTGATGCTGAAGAAAAGGTATACATCTTTGTTATTAATCTCTAAGTTTCAGTCCAAAAGTTCTCAAAAATTACTAACTTGTTGTATTTTTTATTCTGTTTCCTTCACTTTTAGGGAATGTCCTGAAGAATGCAGAGAAGCTGTTTCCTCTTTGATATATGCAACTGCATGGGTTCCCGATGTTCCTGAACTGAAGGATCTTAGAGCCGTGTTTACTAAAAGATTTGGAAATTTTGTTGCTTCATCTGTAAATCATGAGGTTGGTTGATTATTATTAAAAACACTACACATTGTCTCATTTCTTGTACTGACAGTATGTCTTTTTGAAATCTTGCAGCTCGTTGAGAGAACTGGATCGCGAAAACTACCTTCACGAGAACTCAAGATTCTTACAGTGAAAGATATTGCGAATGAGTTTTCGATTAACTGGGATCCTACAGCTCTGAAACTGATGCTACTCAGAGAGACTTCAGCTCTGCAGGTAAATTATGTGTTGTAGAACTTTGACTAAAGAAAAAACATCGATTTCTTTGTAGGTTTTGGTTGGTCTAATGTCTGAAAAGTGTTTAGATTGAGGGGAATATGGAGACAGGAGCTGATGATCAGAAGCTTGAGACAGAGAAAAGTATGATAGATGATCAAAGCGAGGACGAATCGGTTCTTTCAGAGAGTACTTGGCGAGGAGAATTATTGTCCAAAGGCAGTTTTAGTTCTAGCTCAAGCTCGAGTTCGAGTTCTCTAAGAAGAGAATCTGTGCGGAAGAAGACGAGGAAGAAGATTTTACCTTACGGTATAATATCTCCTTCATACAATGATGAGAAAGCACAAGAAGAGGAGAAAGAAGAGAATAGAAAGAGTATGGATCAAGAAAACTCGAGGTCGCTTGGTATACAAGGCAGTAAGAGTCTCACAAGCACAAGCAATAAGGAAGTTTCCACAACAAGAGAGAACAAGAGAACGTCGTCGTTTGAAAGACCAAAGCTCTTGGATTATGATGATGTGGTGAGTCGTCTTGCAGCTCTGCGCCGGAGATAAGAAAGTGTCAAAGTAGTCATTATGTAATTAAGGGTTTCTTAATTCTCTTCGTAGTTAAAATTCATTAGTATATTCGTAATTCAATATGTAATTATCCTTATGACTTTGTAATTAGTCCACTAGTTGATTAATCTTTTAACAACGGATCGGATGAAACTTTTTATATTCATATACACTTGTTAAAATATAATCAAAGCTAAGGACAGAACGTTCTGAACGTGTTATCAAAGGTTTGAAGGAAACAACCGGTGGGCAAATCTTGTTGTATCTCAGGATTGGTCGTCTTGGCCTTTGTCAAATCATCAGTGAGAAAGCATATAATTGTTTTAATTTGATCTTACTATCAGTGGATCCATAACAAGTGCAAATAGTGTATAGTGAGAAATCCATTAGCTTATGTCATTAGAATTTTAGAAAGTAGAGATTCTTATAGAATTGTGTTTAGAACATCAAAAGATTTATGTTGTCACCCGTAACTCAGTAACCGAGTTATAAAACACAACTTTATATGAATCTCTATTTGCTAAAACCCTGATAACATAGGTTAATGGATTTTACTCATATATTGGACACTGACTCTATTATGGAATTCTTATGAACCGACTAATTTTACCATAAAATAAAGAATGATTTCGGATGAATGGAAAATGCAAATTAAACCTTGATTTCTGCATATGGTTTATTGAAAAAGTTGGAAAAAAATACATTATATCTTTTGAAGACTTGATCGAGGTTGTATCCAAAAATTTAGGAAACTATAAAGAGTTGTTATATAATGAGAATCTTGTTGAATTAGATGAAGAGAATATTTATCAATATATAATGATTCTTAATGGTTGTTTCACTCTTATGAAAGTTAAGAGTATCCCCGAATAATCGAATCATTTTTTTCTAGGTATAGGTAAAAACGTACGTACCTTAATCCTCAGAACTGGTCCTTTGCTATTAGGGCATAATACATGATGAAGCTTGTGGTTTAAGCGTCACCCATTTAAAGGTTTACAACAGTACTCTAGACATGGATTACGGTTCAAGCTTGTGTTTATTTTTTCAGTTAAATTTTTATATTTTATAATCTTTTGTTCCAAGCCGACATACAATTTTCTTTTCAAAATAGTTGTGTGTATGATTGTATCGAATCGTAGTTTACGTCCTCCAAATATTCAAGTATTTTTATTTATTATCATTTATTTTGTCGGCTAATAATTTTGTATTAAATTATGTTTTAACAAAATTTTGTATAATCAAAAGATTAGCCCAGATAAAAATATACGACCATCGTACATATTCATAACTTCATCTATGTTTTTTGGAGACAAAAAAAAAAGAACATCTTTATATAGTGAAATTGAATAGTAGACGACGAAGAATTACAAATACAAAAAGTTCAAAAAAAAAGAAAAGAAAAACGATATATTCGCTTGTTAACTTTATAACTTTATCCACGTCATTACCCCCTGAGAGTAGCCCAACGAAAAATGGAAAATTTAACCAAAAATATAGAAAAAGCCTTTTCTAACAACTGCAACGACGTCGTATCATCTTCTCTCTATTATTATTCTTCTTCTTCCTTAAAAACTTAACTCCAAAGCTTTTTGAGTTTCCATCTCTGTCTCTCTCCGATCGATCTGAAGTAGTAAGTAGCAGAGAGAGCTTTCGAGAGGAAGAAGATGGGTTGTGCCCAATCTAAGATCGAGAACGAAGAAGCTGTTACTCGTTGCAAAGACCGCAAAAAGTTGATGAAAGATGCCGTCACTGCTCGTAACGCTTTCGCCGCCGCTCACTCTGCTTACGCCATGGCTCTTAAAAACACCGGAGCTGCTCTCTCCGATTACTCCCACGGCGAATTTTTAGTCTCTTCCGCCTCCGCCGCTGCTGCTATCGCTTCTACCTCTTCTCTTCCCACCGCTATTTCTCCTCCTCCTCCTACTTCCGCCGCCGCTGTTTCTAATTCCGCCGCTTCTTCTTCTTCTTCCTCCGCCGCGATTCCTCAGTCGATTCCTGATACTCTTCCTCCTCCTCCTCCGCCTCCGCCTCTTCCTCTTCAGCGTGCTGCTACTATGCCGGAGATGAACGGTAGATCCGTTGGCGGTCCTTCTGGTAGTGGTCTCAACGGTATTGAAGAAGACGGAGCCCTAGATCACGATGATGATGATGATGATGATGAAGAATCCGAAGTGGAGAATCGTGACCGTTTGATTAGGAAATCGAGAAGCCGTGGAGGTAGTAATAGAGGAGGTAGGCCGATGATTGATGATCATCATCATCACCTAGAGGAGAAGGCGCCGCCGCCTCTTCCGGCCACTAATTCACGGCCAACTCCGCCGCCACGTCTGCATCAGCATCAACAACAGCAGCAACAACCTTTCTACGATTACTTCTTCCCTAATGTTGAGCATATGCCTGGAACCACGTTAGAAGACACTCCTCCGCAACCACCACAACCAGAGGTTTCAAAACCTCTGCCTCCCCAACCGCGGTCACCTGTTACAGAGGAAGATGATGATGATGATGATGACGATGATGATGATGAAGAAGAAGAAGAAGAGGAGGCGGTAGAGACTGTACCTGAAAGGAAAGCTCCCGTGGAGGAAAGACCGAAGAGAGTTGAGGAAGTGAGTGTTGAATTGGAAAAAGTTACTAATTTGAGAGGGATGAAGAAGAGTAAAGGTATGGCGATGGCTGGAGAGAGGAGAGGAGTGAGAATGCCGGGGACGACGAATTTGGGGAATGTATTCACTGAGCTTGATGATAACTTCTTGAAAGCTTCTGAAAGTGCTCATGAGGTTTCTAAGATGCTTGAAGCAACTAGGCTCCATTACCATTCTAACTTTGCAGATAACCGAGGTAATAATCTCTACAATTTGCTGGAGAAACAAAAGATTACTTTTTTTATTGGTTTGGTTGCTTTAAGATTATGTGTTGTTGTGACAGGACATATTGATCACTCTGCTAGAGTGATGCGTGTAATTACGTGGAATAGATCGTTTAGAGGAATACCAAATGCTGATGATGGGAAAGATGATGTCGATTTGGAAGAGAATGAAACTCATGCTACTGTTCTTGACAAATTGCTAGCATGGGAAAAGAAGCTCTATGAAGAAGTCAAGGTAACAATTTCAAAACTTGTCTCTTTTAATGCTTGTGCTTGATGAAAGATTCTTGCAGCCATGTTTAGTCTTCTGATAAAAGTCGATGTTTGTGAACGTGGTATTTGTCTCTTTGATTGTTTCGTGGTTATGCATTAGCGAACCTGACGTGTGTTTCTATTGGAAGTCTGATTTTGGGATAAATTTTTGCTGGATTTAGGCCGGTGAACTCATGAAAATCGAGTACCAGAAAAAAGTTGCTCATTTAAATCGGGTGAAGAAACGAGGTGGTCACTCAGATTCATTAGAGAGAGCCAAAGCAGCGGTTAGTCATTTGCATACAAGATACATAGTTGATATGCAGTCCATGGACTCCACAGTTTCAGAGATCAATCGTCTTCGGGATGAACAACTATACCTAAAGCTCCTTCACCTTGTCGAGGCGTAAGTTTCACTTCTTGGTAGATTTTGTTTTTGATGATGTTTTAGACGAGAAGAAGTTGAGTTTTTTTCGATTTTCTTTTTTTTTGCAGGATGGGGAAGATGTGGGAGATGATGCAAATGCATCATCAAAGACAAGCAGAGATCTCAAAGGTTTTGAGATCTCTAGACATTTCGCAAGCGGTGAAAGAAACAAATGATCATCATCACGAACGTACTATCCAGCTCTTGGCAGTGGTTCAAGAATGGCACACACAGTTTTGCAGGATGATAGATCATCAGAAAGAATACATAAAGGCACTTCTGGGATGGTTAAAGCTAAATCTCATACCTATCGAAAGTACACTCAAGGAGAAAGTATCTTCGCCTCCTCGAGTTCCCAATCCCGCAATCCATAAACTCCTCACCATTTGGTATGATCGTTTAGACAAAATCCCTGATGAAATGGCAAGAACTGCCATAATCAATTTTGCAGCGGTTATAAGCACGATAATGCAGCAGCAAGAAGATGAGATAAGTCTCAGAAACAAATGCGAAGAGACAAGAAAAGAACTGGGAAGAAAAATTAGACAATTTGAGGAGTGGTACTATAAATACATGCAAAAAAGAGGACCGGAGGGGATGAATCCGGATGGGTCAGAAGCGGATAACGATCATAAAGACGAGGTAGTTGTGAGGCAATTCAATGTAGAACAAATTAAGAAGAGGTTGGAAGAAGAAGAAGAAGCTTACCACAGACAAAGCCAACAAGTTAGAGAAAAGTCATTAGCCAGCCTTCGAACTCGCCTTCCCGAGCTTTTTCAGGCGATGTCTGAGGTTGCATATTCATGTTCGGATATGTATAGATCTGTTACGTATATGACTCAGCGGCAAAGCCAAAGCGAACGGCATCAGAAACCTAGCCAGGGACAGGGTTCGTAAGAACTCATGTAAAGATCAGGGACTCACAGACGAGTAATGTCTTCTTTTTCTATGATCTTGTATTTTTTAAGCATACACAAATACGACGTATAGTTAATTTTTTATCATTGCTTTCTTGTAGAAAGGTTTGTTACAATTAAGATTCATATAGTGTTTGATTTATAAGGAATTGTTCTGTTGAGTTATAAGAACGTTGTGTATTGAGCATTTGTAATTTTGTATAGTGATGAATCATTGGAATTTATCAACCCATATATATTATACGTACAAACCAAGGGTTTTGTGATTTAAAACTCTGTGAAACTTTACTGTGATAGTGTGACCAAATAAAAAAGCTGGCAAGTTTATGTGTTTCTTCCTCTAAGTTGAACCAAGAAGGTAATGTATGCCAAAGAGAAGAAATAGCTTTAAAGTTCATCAAACCAAAATATTGTCTTTGAAAATTCTGAAACTTTGCTAGTTCCTCAAGCTAAATAAAGACTAACAACTCGAGAGAGCTTCACATAAATGCCATCGATTAAACTCTTTTTCTTCTGTGCTTTGTCTCAATCTCATCTCTTAACTCCCTTGAATCAATTTCCTTGCGTTTGGCGATGAGCTGTCTGAGTTTTCCAGTGATGCCCCCAAGTCCGATTTGGGTGAAGAACTTGATGGAAAACAGTGTGTTTTTCAGATGGTCTTTTGGGAAGATGGACTCGAATGTCTCCTCCATGGTTGGATCATGAAGCTTTTCATTCAAAACCTTAATTCCTAATTGCTCAGAGAGTTGTAGGAAAAGGTTTTTGAGAAAGATACGTGATGAAGGAGTTGTGTCTTCCTCTGTTAACTGAACATATCCAAGAACATGCCAAGGAAGAGCGTCAGTGGCCAGGAGATGCCCAAAGAAGGTGGCTACACTCATTAACTTGTTGGTGTCGAACCGGTGCACCATAGAATATTGCTGAACAAACAGATTCTGGAAACATTCTCTGTAAACTTTGCTTCTGAGGCAGAACCGGTGTGCTAAGTGACCATAGAAGGATCGATATGTTTTCTCCTCAGTGCAACATTCTAGCACCATAACACATAGCTCCATCTCTTGACCTGGTTCTAGTCTGATCTTGAGCAGCTTATGCCCTGCTTCTTCGAAATCAAGACTTACATTATAGTTTGATAAATTGTCCTCCTGAGATTGACAAGATCAGTCTCTGTATCATCTTGTATTGCTCTATCTTCTGCTTCATTATCCTCATCATCTTCTTCTTCTAGGCCTTTATCTTGCTCCCCAAATATCTCCTTCTTCAGAAGCTCGTACTTGTTCTCATTTTGCTGGAACGCAGAGTCGGTTTTGAAGACATCAAGTGAACTCTCTGGATCGATAACATCGAGGAAAGAGATGTCATGTGTCACTTGCTCTTCTGAATCCACAAGCAGATCAAGTTCAGGACGAATTGCTGGATGACCTTTAAAACTGATTCTCCTAAGAGCAACCAAAGACTCAATCAAACAACGTGACCTATACTCCAAGTCACCTTCATGAAGAATCCTACGAAAGCTGTCGAAAATTAGGTTAAGAGCTCTACGAGACGCTTCTTGAAGCATAGCTCCACACTCTGTAACAAGTACAACAGCAACCTCGACACTATCTCCCGTAGGCTCAACGAGAAGCTTTACGACAAGCTCAAGAGCAACAGTCTCGTGAACCACACGCTGGTTCACCAAATGCGCGAGGAACCTCACGACAGCTAACAAACGAGGCTTGTCGTTACGGTCATTATAAGTCTTTCGGAATTGCAAAACCAATCTTCTCAACAACAAGTCTCCGACCAAAGGGATCCTCGAATTGACGACAGAGATCAAAGCCGCGATGACGTCGGAGAATAGAGGAGAAGCGATCTGAGATTTGATACATGATCTGCATAAAAGACCTCTGCCTCTGATGAGATTCTCTTCCAACAATTCTAAAACAACGTGACGGAGATTGTTTGTGTTTACCTTATTGACTAATCCATTGATTCGTCTACGAAGCTCGTCCCATGATTCACGCTCTACATCACGAGTCTCCTCTTTCCTCTTCAAAGCAGGTACGATGTAGCGTCCTTCCATGTCTCAGCAGAGAAAGCAAATAATTTTAATTAGGGTTTTTATGATTGTTGATAACTTGATATATACACCACGTACAACGCTCTTTACCCTTTTTTTTGTTTTTAATATTTTCCTTTTTTAAAAAAAGAAAATAAAACATTCGGTTCACATCAAATTTAGTTCACCAACACTACAGGAAATTGATTAGAGCGATAAATGAGAAGAATGTACGAAAACATGTTTACACAATAGAACCCTCTAAATGAGAAGAAGGTTTTCACTTAGGGCCACTACAACAACCAGAGCAACAACTCTTGTTACTTGTTTCCTCACTCTTTTGCAGCAAGCCAACTTCTAGATCCTCTGCTTCATCCTCCACCAGTGAAGGAGGAGGAGAAGAAGGGGAAGCACGGTAACATGCAGACACGGCTTCACGCTCATCACGTAGAAGCATCATACTATTGAGTATCACAAGCAAACAAGTTCCTGCATCTGCGAGAACAGCTGCCCAAACCAGAGGGTAACCTGCAAAACCAAGCACCATAATTGCTCCTTTTATGCTCACAGACAAAACTACATTCTCAATCACTTTCTTATGACTTCTTTTCGCTAGTCTCATCCCTTTTGGGATCTTCCTTATATCGTTTGACATAAGAATGATGTCTCCTGTCTCTGTTGCAAGTGCTGACCCAGAGATTCCCATTGAAATGCCAATGTCTGCTTTAGCTAAAGCCGGTGCATCGTTAAGCCCGTCTCCCACCATCATTGTAGCCCCTTGGCTCTTGAACTCATCGATGATTCTCGCTTTGTCTTGTGGAAGAAGTTCAGAGTGAACAATATCCAAAGCATTCCCTAACTGTCAAAATATAACTCACTGATTATATGACTCACAAAGATAAGGAGAGAGGGAAAAATAGTTAGATAATGACCTGTTCTTGAGTAGTCATGGCTGCGTCTTGGTTATCTCCTGTGAGCATTGCAGTTTTGATTCCTAAGATTTTTAGTTCCTTGAGAGCTTGAGCAACCCCATATCTACAGCCGTCCAAAAGACAGAAACTTCCGGCCAGTTTTGCTCCAATGTATATGTAACCAATGGTTTTACCCCGCTTCATATCAGCTTCAATATCCGGAACTTTATGTAACAATACATCCACAAATAAGAGATGTTGCAAATGTTAGATACATGAAGAACAAGAACAATACTAGAGACTTCCCAAAGCAATGAATGTAACTTTCAATTGAGACCTGTTAAGCATCCAGCTCTCTGTGCAATTGTTTTGTTTCCAATGTAGATATCTTGACCATCTATTCTCCCATAGACTCCTTCTCCTGGAAAGTTTTCAAAGTTCTCGACTACATCAGGCTTAGGCTCAACAGAGCTTGATCTTGCATGGTCAATAAGTGCTGCTGCCATCGGATGATTTGACTTGCTCTCGATGCTCGAGACCCTATGATGAAAACATCTCAAAAGTGTCTAACCATCCATATATATAATCTCATACACCCTATAATGGTAAATTTTGATAAAGTCAACTAAAAACATACTTACAAGTAAAGCAAAGTGTGCAGATTGATATTGTGAGAAAGAGACCTAAAATCTGAGACCGTGAACTCAGCTTTTGTAATAGTTCCTGTTTTGTCAAAAGCAATAATCTCGATCTTTGCCAGGGTCTCTAGACAATCACCAGTTTTGATCAGAAAACCGGACGTGGCTGCCTTAGTAAGAGCACAAAATGTAGCGACAGGTGTGGATAAGATAAGACCACATGGACAACCGCTTACTAACACTACGAGTGCTAAGTGAAACCAATGGCTGAGGTTGGGAACCTTTAACAAAGCCGGGATTACAGCGAAACATGCTGCTAATATAACAACAGCTGAAAAAACAACAACAACAAATGGAATCATGATCATGTTTTAAACTGAGAAAAGGAAGACTGTATATGATTCTTGTCTTCTTGATTCCTTACCTGGAGTGTAGTAGCGAGAACACTTGTCTATAAACCTTTGAGTTTTGGTTTGGGTTTTTTGTGCTTCTTCTACAAGCTTAGTCATTTTAGCAACTACGCAGTCTCGGGCTAGAGCTGTAGTTTTCACCTTGATATAACCTTAAGATAACACAGAACAGATTGTGCCAATGAGCTGAAACTATTATATGAAGACCATATCCAAGATAGGATTTAGTTTTGTACCATTGAGATTAATAGTTGCAGCCAAAACAGTAGACTCTCTTTGTTTGGAGACAGGGAAGGACTCTCCTGTCAATGTCTTCTCATCCACATCACATCTTCCATCCACCACAACTCCATCTATCGGTATACTTTCTCCAGCTTTCACTGAAACAACTGTATTGATTCTAACCTCACCTACATCGACCTCCAGTCCAGTTTCTGCTATCACTGCCTTTTGTGGTGCTAAGCTCATCAGGGACGACATCACTGTGCTTGCCTGAAAACACTTGTTACTTCAGGAACAATGTATCCAGTAATAAAAAAAAACAAAGCTAATTTTCTTCATAGTGATCCATTAGAACCAGAAACTCAACAAAAAGTAACCTTTTGAGCAGCACTTGACTCAAGCCAATCTGCAACTGAGAATAGAAACACAATTGTGGCAGCTTCTGTGAAATCTTGCATACATAGAGTTGCTATCACTGTCGAAACAAAAGTATATGCATTACCTCACCAATATATATGTATAAGCTCTTTTTGATCATCGAAAACTTAAAGAGTGATTTATGTTTCTTACCAGCAATAAGAGTGAGAGCGTTGATGTCAAGCCTGAACCGTGTAACCGAAGCAACAGCTTTAGCAAGGATGGGAAAAACACCGGCCATCACGGCAACAACAGCGAACCATTCAAGCGGACTATATAAGTATTTAAACAAGGAGAGAGCAAGCAATACACCAGACACTATTGCAAAAGGACTTGGCCATTGACTCTTCAAGCTTGTCTCTCCATATGGTCTCACACTTGCTTCTAGTCTCGCTTGATTCAGTGCCTTCACTATATATATCACACAATCAAAAAGGTTTTAGTCGTTGACTTTAAAAACTTTGGCCTCATCCATGGACAAAAAGTCAAAACGGCCGGCGATTATAAGAATAATGATTTTTGTTATTTACCGATTTGAAGCGGAGAGATCAAGAAGTTGTCGTGGACAACGATGACGGTTCTAGAAGGGACGATGACGGAGAATTCTTTGACGCCGTCAAGTGGACGGAGAACGTCTCCGACGATAGAAACCTCCGATGAACAGCAGATACCGACGACGTCAAAGTAGCTCGTCTGTATATTCATCTTCTTCGTCTCTTCACCTTCCACCATCTTGCGCTTAAGGTATCGGGACCGGAGATAACTAACGTTTTTGAAATTTCAACGAGCGAAATTAAATTTTTCATTCTATATAACGGACGACATATATATATATCAAATTTGTACATGTCAATGCTATTTTTTTTTATCTAATTATTTTTACTTATACTAGTTTAGATTTTAACATAAGAAAAAAAATGAGAATAATACAAATTTTTTTTATTATCTATACTATTAAAACAGAAGGACAAGCTGTGTCCAAACAGTCCCAAAAAAAATATATTAAAAAATATGTAAATCCAAACCTGTTGCCAAACATAACTAAAGACAGCAAAAAAATAACTAAACCAAAAAAAAAATATCTATATTTATGGAAACTATATTTTGTTTCCATAAAAAGTGGACAATTATATTCAAAAATTTTACATGTAAACATATTTTTTAAAAATTTTTTAAAAACAATAATTTATATTTAATCAATTCTAATAAAACAAATCATCATATATTTTTTTTTTTTAAATTGATATATGAAAAATAAAAAGAAAAATAAATATGTTAGATTAGGAAATAAATGACTAATCAAATTCTACAATAGCATAAAATGTAGAGTCATAATAATCAGAACTGATTATATCATAAAAATATTAATAATTATAAAATCTTAAGAAAATCATTAACAATTTTTAAATAAACTTTCTTCAACAAATCAATAATAATTTTTTTTTCTTTTTCTAAAATCAACATAATAAAAAATTTATATCACATAAAACCTTTTATTTTCACATAAAAATCTTCATAAACAATCTCGCAAATATAGCCAAAAAAAATAAATCTTTTTGAAATTTATTGATTGAAATGAGGTATTTATGTATTTCCTTAAAAAAAGAACAAATTAACAAAAATAAATTTAGACAAAAATTGAGTCTTAACATTTAAATAGATTTCAATGATAAACGTCTGTATTTAAATTCGAATAATAATAGTTATAGAAAAAAATTATTATTAGATCTTATTTTTAACAGATTTGCATATGTAACTATTTCAACTAATTTAGAATAATAGATATTAAAACTTTTTAAATTGACTTTAAATGAAAAGTATCTAAATATATGAAAATTATAATTTTGTGTATTTCATATATAATTTCTTATTATATATGACTACCATATATCAATGATTTTCTGAATTTTACAATTAACATATTATCAAATTTTCATGATTTCTTAAAAATATCTAAACAAGAAAATTGATCAAAATTCTAAAATAAAAATAAATTTAGATATTAAATTTATCTACTACGTAAACCAAATACCCCTTTTCATATACCTCTTTTTAAAAATACCCCCTTTTCAAACTTTATCAAAAAACCCACTAAAAATATTGAAATTTATCCAAATATGTGTGTAAGCTTATAAATATATACACAAATTATCTTTATATGTGTATAAAACTTTATATACCTTTGATAAATAGCGTAAAAATAAATTACAAAAACCTTATAAAAAGCGTATAAACCCTTTTAAAAACCTTATAAAACTTATAAAAACGATTTAAAACTATTTAAAACATTTTAAAATATTTGTATCGAATCTTCCAGTAGTAGTTATTATATAGAAATACCTTATAAACTATATAAAACTTTATAATTTTTTATATTTAAAAAGGGGTATTTTTGAAAATAGATAGATAAAAGGGG
>NW_006238923.1:18192194-18313969 GCF_000375325.1 Capsella rubella
TGAAATTTAAATAACAAATTTAAGTTTCAAATTTTCTAAATATTTCAAATATCGGGACAAAAAATAGCGAATACAGAAAGAGAACGAATAATTTAGAAAATAATACTTATTATCTTAACTATTTCTAATAATATACAGAAGGAAATTATGGACTTTCTAGCAAGACAAGTTCGTTACTATCCGCATACGGTTAAGTATGTAAACAAATGTCCCCCCAATTGGCTCAGCTGAGTTAATCCTATTTTTTTGTTGGCAATCAAAAGACAAATTATTTATTTTTGTGGGTGGGTCAAAATATTTCAATTCGTTTCAGGACATGCATACTGAACGTATTTGACTCTCTTAATATATATATTTAGGTCCATAAAATTCAAAAGATTTATGTTTTTCATTGTTTTTATCTGGTGTTATAGTTCACGAATTTAATTGATTTCTAACTTATCATTAATCCGGTTCACACTCGATCCGGGTCTTTTATCATATCGATCCATATATTACAAATTTTATAATAAACTTAGTTTTTGAAATCAACCCCGCACGTACGTGCGGGTCCATCCCTAGTATTATACTAAATTAGATGTTAAGGGATGAAGGCAAATCATCCAGACTCAAGTTGACTTCCATATTTTTTATTTAAACTCATGAAATGGTAGGTGATTGTTCTTCTTATTCGATCGTTTTTAAAAACAAAAACTTAATCGTTAAAAACTCAACTAAATTTCAAAAGATTTTTTCCGAAACTTTACAACCGCAAAAATTTATCAAATTTTATTTCTCAGGTTAATATATATATATATATATATAAGTTTTTCTTAATATTTTTATTTTGTTTTATCGACGTGTAAAACAAATTATGTAGCTTACCTGATCATGTTCAAGTTGCGGTCTCTTTTTTTATTTTCGGTAAACAATCATAATCCCCTACAGATGACTAGAAAACATTTATAATATTAAAATCATTTAATAATAAACTCTCAATAATTCACTTTACTGAGAAAATAAAATAACATCATTACATATATATTTTATCGACCTTTACCAACCAAACATGTATGTATCTCCTCCCTCTCTCATGAGCTATGGCCGGAGGAGAAGAAGAAGAAGCAACTCCGTCATTACCGGACTACGAACCTTTACCTTCATCATCAAGTCACGATCCAAACGACACCGTTCTGATCTCATCATCCTCATCACATCCTTCTTCTACTACCTCACGACGCCGTTTCATCATCTCTATACTATTTCTCATATCTTTCGCCTCGATCTTCATCTACGTCTTCTGGCCGTCCGATCCACGCATCAAAATCGTACGTGTCAAGATTTCCCACGTGCACGTTCACCGCCGTCCGGTTCCGTCTATCGACATGACGGTGCTCGTTACGCTTAAGGTATCCAATGCTGACGTGTACTCTTTTGACTTCACGGATCTTGACGTCGCGGTTGACTACAGAGGGAAAACGTTGGGTCACGTGAGCTCCGATGGCGGGCACGTGACTGCTTTTGGTTCTTCTTACCTCGACGCGGAAGCGGAGCTTGACGGCGTCGACGTGTTCCCTGACGTCGTTCACCTGATTCACGATTTGGCTAAAGGCTCCGTTGAGTTTGACACCGTTACGGAGACTAACGGAAAACTTGGAGTTATGTTCTTCCGTTTCCCTTTAAAGGTAAGGAACTTGGAATTGTTAAATTACGCAATTATTATTTTTACTTTCTCATCATTTCGATAATTTTACTTTATACAACTCTTATTAATCTTATGCGATTTCATATTTGACTAATTGGATTTTAAATCTGTTTTCGATTATATTTTGATGGAAACAGGCAAAAGTGGCATGTGGGATTCTAGTAAATACAGTTAATCAGACAATTTCTCGTCAAAGTTGTAGCCCTGTCTAATTCAAGAGACATCAAAATCATTATGATATTCTTTTTGTCTTCGTTATCTTTTTTTCTTTAATGTAATTTTGTAGTGCTAATAGAGATTTAGAGTCAACTGATGTTAGAAATATTATATCCTTATGTGTGAAACTTGTTGGTTTTCAAATTAATCAAAGTTTATGTTTGCAAATCAATATTTTGTTTTTGGGTATATGTTTTTTTTTCCAAACAGAGAAAATATAATTATATGCGGTCAAAAAATAAAAAATAGAATTATACATATACAGTAGTGTTGTTTTTTAAACGTGATTTGGCTTTTTTTTTTTTGTTTTTTTGTCTGTTATCTCTTTACATATTCTGTTCATTTTTTTTTGGGTTAGCTCAAAGCTTTTCTATCTTCAAATGAATGATATTACTATTATTATTTCAAAAATGGATCAATACATCTTATCAAAATCATCAATTTGATTATTTTTAATATTGTTCTTTGATTTTGTTATGGGATATTTTTGCTCTTTTTTTCAGTTATCTTTATTAGTTATGTTAAAAACTTGTGTTATGGCAAAAACAAATTGCAAATAATTATTTGTTAGTCGTATACAATTTTATATAAAAAATGGAACAATACATGTTATAGAGCTTATCTTTGAATATAGTTCTGTTACAAACTTTTTAATGTTTGATTTCATTTCCCTGATATTAATAAAAACTCCATGATCATGACTTAATTTCAAATCTTCCAACTACGGGTGATTAACCCAATCCTTGTCAACATTTTGTTTTATTGATACTGTTGAAATTACAAAGTATATGTCAACATTTTTCCATCATCGTCAATCAAATATAAATACAACATAATATTTGAAACTCGTTTATTCTTTTTCCTATTGTTATATTGGTATGATAACAGCTCTCGCACATTGAAATTGATTTTTGTGATGTCTTCTTTATTGAAATCAAAACAACATCAAAGAATTTCAGTTAAACAAAAATTCATGGAATATGTTTTAGGACCTGAAAAATTAAATATTTAAAATATCATACATTATACGAACATAAAAATAGAATAGTTAGAATAAAAAAAGAAAAATTCTAAATAAAGAAATCAACTATTGCAAGATTATGAACATTAGAGAAAACAAGATGATATTTTATTGTAGTACAAAATACAAGAGTTGTTATTTAGTATCGTAATATATTTTATGAAAGGTATTAACATTTACAAAAAAATTATGATAATTTTGTAAAAAAACCTAATATATTAAGTATACTTTTGTTGTTTGTTAAGAAAAAAAAAAGTGAAGTATACTTTTGTCCTCATGGCTTCTACATTACAATTTTCTTTTACTTTTATTTTTATTTTGGGCATTTTTGCTTCACAGTTAAAGAGTATCAAAATTTGGAGCAAGAGAGAGAGAGTCGCGCCGTTGTGGTGGGCAGGGCCAATGGGAGATGATCCTAAATGGCTCATTCTAATATCGGATTTTTTTAATGTAATTTATAATGCAGGTAGAGATTAGAGTCAACAAATATCCAATTGATTACATTCATAAGCGTTAATCAGAGAGTAACATGAGTTTATGCTTGGTTTCGCCTAAAACAATGTTTTAGTAAAAATAGCAAATATATGTTTCTTCATGACTTTCTACAATTCAGCCAATGCTAAAAGTAACAATCAAAACCACAATAAGTTCCAAAGTTGGATTATTTAAGAGTCATGATGAATTGACCACACTGAACATTAGACAACATTCGTTGGCAAAATGCATCACCTGAAGACTTTAAAAGAGTGGTTAGTGCAAGTGAATCCTCCATCAATCATCAGATTGTCTCCGCTTATGTACCGCGATTCATCGCTCGCCAAAAACAGAACAGCGTTCGCTACGTCATCAACCGTCAGGTCCACCCCTTTTAGATTCGCGTTTGTAGCCGCAAAATTCCTGAAACCAACAAATGCATCTTCTGTTCTTTCTTCCTCTGGCAAATGCGCCATTGCAAGTTTGGTTAAAACCGCATAAGGCGAAACACAGTTCACACGTATCCCGTGCTGTCCAAGCTCGGCTGCAACACTCCTTGTCAAGCCTAGAACAGCGTGCTTGGAACCGACATAAGCATGTGGACCAACACCTCCCATAACACCTCCCACACTACATAAGGAAACTATAGACCCTTTCTTCTCCGGGATCATTACCCGAGCTGCATGTTTCATCCCGAGAAAAGCTCCTTTCACGTTAACATCAAAGATCATCTCAAATTCAGTCAAACTACAGTTACGGATATCAGGGCATGGTGCTCCGCATAAGCCCGCATTATTAATAAATATGTCAAGCTTTCCAAATTGCTTGACTGCAAAATCAACCGCATTGCTAATGTCCCCTTCTACTCTAACATCGCCATGGATGAAAGAAGCCGTCTCCTTCCCAGGCTCACCACTAAGCAGAGTTTTACATACCTCATGTCCAAGATCATCTTGCAAATCAACAATGCAGACTTTTGCACCGTGCTTGTGGAACAGACGAGCAATGCTCTCTCCTATCCCAGTGGCTCCTCCAGTGATCAACGCCACTTTACCTAATAGCCTGTCAAAGCAAAATCGCAAGACACATCAATCGCAAGTAAGTCATTAAATCGAAACATAGTATCATAATAGCTTGTTGATATTCAAAACCAATGTACTATAAGATTGATGATGCTAAATCAAAATTAAGACAACCGAAAGGAAAAGCCACACAAAAGAAAAAAGACAACTTTATTCATAAATTGACAGGACAACCACAAAACTACAATGAGAAAAGAATGAACAGACCACAAAACCAGTTTCCAAAAAAACAAACGTGCAAAAGAGGTAAGATGAGTCAAATGGGACACAAAATTACAGATCTGAAGTTGAGAGACTGATTGTAAAGAATGCTTTACAGAGCCAATGTGTGTATAAGGGGACTGGTAAAACTGATCCAAACATCGTTGATCATCATCATCATAAATAGTAAAGAGATTGAAACCAAGAAATGGAGATTAGAGATCATTAACATTTCAAGATTGAAGTTGAGACAGACATAATCAAATGAATAGATCTCAAATCTGTCGTGAGCAGAGCAAAGACACTAAACGAATTTGGTTCATTGTTAACTAAAAAAATTAATCCCACAGCAAAAAAGTTCATCACTTTACAATGACCCAAGAAGGAACAAACTATAGTAAACGAAATCGAAGCAAAACAAAAACGGAGTTTGATCGAAGAATATAAAAGAAGACCACAGAGAGTATAAAGCTTATACCTTTGAGTAGGTAGCGAAGCAGAGGATTCAGTGTTCGTTGACATGATAGCTTTCTAACTCCTCAGATTCTTATCCTTCTCTTCGATTTTGGCCAAGGAACTCTAATTTAACGCCTCACTACTCAAAGTACTAAGAGATACGAACCTCAGGAAGCATGCAAGTATAATCTCAATCGACAAAGATATGAAAACGTAAACTCTTCAGATTGTAGAATCAGATATCTTCGTAGCCGTTAGTTCCGATTCATTCCACTCTTCTTTCTATGGTTTTTCTTGATCGGGAGTTTGCGTTTTCTTCTCGGCAACTTTGCCTTTCTTCTTTGTCTCTTTGCCTTTTCCTCTAAAGCCTCTAAAAGGGAACCAGTTCTGTCTGCTTCACCAACCATGGTAGACTATATGGGCCTCTAAATTTTAAGTCCATTAAAAGTTTAACGGATCAATATATAGCCCTTTTCAAGATTACTTTAATTTTTTTTTTTTTTTTTTCAACAAGATTATTTAATTTGGGATCTTTAATTACATAATCTCCACCAAAAAATACCATAAGATTTAAGAAATACCAATTGAAAATTTTACCAAAACCAAATAAAATCTGATTGAACAATCTTAACCGGATTTAACCGATTGTAAAGATTTATTTTACATTAGAGGTTTTTAGAACCAAAACCAAATAAAAAATCAGATTGAACAATCTTAACCGGGTTTAACCAGTTGTAGAGATTTATTATACATTAAGGGGGTGTTATTGGATGGAGGTTTTTAATTACCATAGGATAATGATGGATTTAAAAGTTCAATAGATTTCTAATGCATATATCGTGGATTTAGGAAGTGTTAGTAGTGGATTTGTGAAGATTTATTTTTCTAAAAGATGTGGACTTTTTTGTATTATTATATATTAGTGTTTGTAAAATTTTCTTGTTTTTAGAATCATCTATGTTTTACATAAATAATAATTAAAACTTTTTTAAAATAAATGATTATCAAGTTTTAAATTACTGTTAGGATTGTGGTGGTTCTCCAAAACAGTTATAATTTTCTGAGATAAAGAACAATAAAAAAAAGAGACAAATTTATTTTTAATATTTATTTAAATGAAATACTCCAAAATACAGATGAAAATGGTTGGATTTGTTTTACTCACGATCTCGCTTAAAAAATCCAACCAAATCCATTGTAACTAAAATGTACCAAAATCAAATCTATATTGAATAACGGAGGATTTTAATGCATTTCAAAATACATCAAACAAAATACATCAAACAAATGCTTGATTGAATAACGGGGTACTTTTAAAATACATTAAAATCCTCTAAAATACAGTATCCAATAACCCCACCTAATACAAGTTTTAAAGAAAAAAAACACTTACCTTGTTGGTACTAGACTACTATAGTGGGAAACTTTTTTTATAAAATTGATTCCACCAAAAAAAACATTGTGTACACTAAAATACAACTGTGTTGCCTAGTTTAACTGATTCGAAAAGAAACCAAAAAAAAAAAAAAAGAAGATGATTAGTCTTCTCTTTGAACCAAACCATAGGCCCAACCTGTCTTTTAAGTTAGGCTGTGTGCGAAACTTTTACATGTACGAGAGTACGAGACTGGGTTGACTCTTCTGTATATCAATTACATTCATGTGGTCGTGATGCTAAAAGCTAATGATTTTTTCACTAATGCAATCATGTTTTCACATATTTCTCTACTCAGAGTTTCTCGTTATCGCTAATCAGTTTCGAGATGTGTCAACTTTTTTGCCAACCCATCTCGACCACAATATAATATTTATCTTGGGATATATATCAGTTTTGGATAAAGTTTACGAATATTTCAATTTTAAAACCTCGAAATCATGTGAAATTGCCTAATTAATACACGGTTGATCAATTAGTCACGAAACATCTTTTTTTTTTGTGATTTTAAACGGAAAAAATTAACAATACAGAAATCATAGTAACCACGTAAGTGTTACTTTAAAACGTTTAGTGCTGTCGATTTTTAGAATTTTGTGATCAAAACTAACATCGTTTCACTAATAAATAAAAAAACAAGAACCACAATACAATTTCTACTTTGATTGAAATACTAAACAAATAAAATAAACATGAGTACGTACGTAGTAATAAAATATAAACTATAATTTTTATATTGATTACAATAACATGATGAATTGATTGATATGTGTTATTTGTGGAGAGTGGAAGAAGAAGAAGATGACAAAGGAATCCATTGATATTCATGTTGATGATACCTACACTTGAACGATCTTGGATGCTTCGACGGTGAACATACACACTTCTTCTTTCCACCACCGCCACCGTTACGATTACCCACGGTGGCTTCCACTTCCACCTCTGTCACCACCGTCACTTCTGCCATCACCGGGGTATTTTCTTGGAAGCTCTCCGGATGTATAACATGAGGTAGAAGGATTTTGTAACACATATTTCTTTTTTTTGGTTTCACTCTCCAACAAACTAAAACTTATAAGATTCTTCTTGTTTAAGATTTTGATTGTGTGGTTAACCAAAAGAAGAGACGTCGAGTATAAATACTAGTCACTCCTCTTGATGACAAAAAAAATTTAGTCACTATTTTAGAAATGAAAATATTTTTTTAATTACATATTTATCTTTTTAGGTATTGTGTAGAAGAGTTGTCGCCAAACAAAAAATAGAAACGTTCACACGTGGCTAATGGTGTTGATGCACGCAAGTCTTGATAATTGTGTTCAGAAAGAAACCATGAGGTCACAAATTTGTTCTAGTGTATATCCGATATTTAAAACTATTTAAGGAAATGACGACAAAAAAAAAAAAAAAAAAAACTATTTAAGGAAATAATTGATGACTATTTTTATTTTTAATGAAATCTTAACCTTCTTAAATAAAAAAAATGAGATTTAAACGATTACGGTGGTTAGAACGCAAAAACCTTTGACAAAAAAAAAGAACGCAAAAATCTATACGTAAACTCCTGTTGATCGAATTATTTATATTTTGTAGTATGTGATAATGTAGATAAAATAATTAAAAGAAATTTGATGTGGATCGATTATGTATTATTATATATATATATATATATATTGTTTTTTGTAAACATTATTATATCTTTATATATATATATATATTAATTTGATTTGTGCTAAAAAGATAATTTATCTTATTTTTGATCGGAAGAAAGGATAACGAATTAATTAGTTCGTTTTATCCACTAACATTCGATGATTATAACTTTTTTTAAAACACAAGAAAACAATAATAAAAATGAGTTGAAGTTTAAATGAAAAATTGTGAAATGGTGGACCATATTCTCTCTGTATATGAAACAAATAAAGAAGGGTTTGGAGAATTTTATATGAAAATATTGAGAGGAAACGAAGTGATTGGAGAGGATAAGCGGTGGGAGTGGGCGCGATTACGACATCACCAGTCAGCACCACCACTTCATCTCTTCTTTGGGCTTTTCATTGTCACTCACTCATCTCCTTTTTAGATAAACTTACCATTTTATGCTCATTTACATATTTTTTTACTATTAATTACTACTATAGTTGTTATTTGTATAACAAAACACACAAAAAAGAAAAACCCAAAATGTTATTGTCATAAGAAACTATTTTTGTAACTTTTTGATAACCTTACTTTTGTATTTCGTCTATAATTTTGCAATATCAAGATTGAAGAGGAGCATCTAGATTTTTTGTTTTCTCTTTTTCTTTTTTAGTTTTGGATATATGATGTTGAAAAGTTTTTGCCTGCTTTTCTTGAATAAAGATAACCATTTTTTTCGTATCTTGATATAACTTTATAGTGCAACTATTAAAACATAAAGAAAAAAATATAAAGTTTGTTAAACTTTGTATATAAAATAATTGTGACATTCCGGATGAAATCATATGGAAATTTTTTTTGAACAAAACTCAAGAAATTGAAATGAATGTGGAAAAAGATATATCAGTTTTATTTTCCATGAAGAAGGTGAGAGGATCAAAATTGAAGAAAACAAAAGAACTTCTAAAGAAGAGAGTCTCCACAAATAACAATAACCATATAAAGACTACAATCTATGAACATTGCACGAAGAGCTTGATACACAACAACTCCTCTTTCTAGAAGCTTCTCTGCATCAGACCAGTTCTCACCACTTTTACCCTTTCCTTCTTCTTCCTCTTCTTCTCCTATCTCATGGCTAAATCCTCCTCTAGATGCTTCCATGGTGAGATGAGACATTACAATAGCACAATCTGTGAGAATCAGCAACCAAAGGGGTCTCAAAGCCAAGATACTGCCTGAACTTATAATGTTCAACCTCGGGAGTAGAATCACAAACGCAGCTATTGCGAGAGAGCTCAAACTCCGACTTCTTTCTGAGCTTATGATGCTAGCGTTGAGTTTCTTGGAGCTGAAGTTACTCCTAGGTCGTTGGTTTTGACTCTTTACTGATGATCTTGTTGCTTCTTCTGGTTTTGTTGGTTCACTTTGTAAGGGCTTGTGAAGAACACTCGAACGTTTTGGTTCTTCTGATCTTTCCTTTACTTCCTCTGCATTCATTCATTTTAAAGACAACATAACCATTAACGGATTCAAGTCTAGATGGTTCAACACACGAAATTGTGTTACAAGTTAAGTTAATATTTTTCAACATGTATATTCTTTTTTTATCATACGAAGAATGTTAAACGAAAGAGAGAAGCTATATATATATATATATATATATATATATATTGAATTTGTGTAGGTACCTTTGAAATGATACTTAAGAGATGGGCTTTCTTGAATTAGATGATGCTGAGATTGAGTTTGTGGCTTGAAATTAGATTCGCTGTATGTGCGGTTGTGAGAAGCTGATGATGATGATGAGGAAGCTGACGACGACGAGGGTGATGAAGGATAATCAAGATTATGTAATTGTCCTGTGATTAACGCCAAACGATCTGATCCTCGTTCCATTATTTTTCTTCTCCGTTCTTCTCTGTCCATCACCATTCTTACTAATTAATTTACAAGAAAGAAGAACTTGAAAAAAAACAATGGAGAAATTATAGAAATTGAAGTTTTATTGATTCAATCATAACTTTATAAAACCTCCAAAATTAGGTTTTTCTTAAAATAGAAATTAGAGAGGCTAATGAATAGTTCACTATGTATATATTTAGAATGTATAGAAAGATTCATTCTTCCTTATACTCCAAAATTATACATATATGTATCCAGTGGGAGAGTACTTTTGACATCTATGTACTCCATCTAAGTAAAACACAAAAAAATTTAACATTAAATTTGTTTTAAAATGTTAATTTAGTCATGCTGTTTTTATATATAATTTCAAGGTAGTAATGTATAAGAAAAAAAAAAGTAAAAATAAAACATCGACCACAGTGGGAGTCGAACCCACGACCTTCTGATCCGAAGTCAGACGCGCTAATCCACTGCGCTATGCGGTCATTTTTGTTATGAATCGACATGATAAATTTATAAACAGATAAAATGAACCGTTGCATGCTTACGGTTCTGTAATCCAGAATTGGGAATGACCTGACTAACGTATATGATCGAGTAATTCAGATAAGGAGCAACCTTTTGGTTCATACGGAATCGCCTCACGTCCAAGGTTTACTATACTATACATATGAAGCAAAACCAGCATGTAGCAACAACAAATCTAAGAGCTTCGGAAACTATCTCTTCTCAGTAGTACGTTGATGCAGTTAGTAAATCACAATTCTATAAAATTTGCAACACTATATAGTTCGACTTTGCCATGACTAGTGGAAAGAAGCGCAAAACAAGAGAATTTCAAAACTTTGGGCATAGGCCTTTTTATAAATGGGCCTTTTTGGTTAAACAGGCCTTTCATAGGCCCAATTTTAGTGGCAATTCGTAAATGTCTCTCACTCAGTCCTTCTTAAGCAAAGTTTTCCTTTTTTTTCTAATTTTTAAGTTTTTTGTTTTTCTTCATCACACCGAGCTTAAACATCGTTTGGTTCTTGGATCTTCCGATTTCCAGATTTAAGCCGATAATACGAGATCCGAAGGGCTTACTAGCCTTTCTCCGGTTAATCTGTAAACATGGTGAGTAGTGTGAATCTTCCCTCTACGGCTTTTGCTTTTGTTTATTTTTCAGATCTCGAGTGAATCTGCTTACGATTTCGATCTCGATTTCGTTACATTTCTTCTGTGATTAAGCGTAATTTGAGTGAGACCTGTGGAATCTCAGATCGTTTGATTTTCTTCGATTTTTCTATTCTGATTCGATTTTTTTAATCCGATGGCGTGAAATCGAGTGTAGTCTCTTGACATTTGTTTCGTGGAATTGAATAATGATCATGGCTGTTGCATATTTGAGAAGATCTGGAGTTTTTTTTGGGATTTTATGCTCTCAGCTGTTGTGTATATATATATATTTGTTTGATTAAAGTTCCTTGTTGATCCTTGTGGAATGATTTTGGTAAAATTTGTTGTTTAGAGTGTCTTTTAGTTTTTACGAATGTGTTTTTTTAATATATGATCTCATTTGTTTAGTTTTGTACTTACTGACTAGTGGTTTCTTTCTCTTTGTTGAAACAGCCTCTCAGACTCGAGATCAAGGTATGTTTCGGTTTTGAGGGATTACTTTTATCTTATTCACTCTGCTTTTTTTTTCGCTGTGATGATAATTCGTTTGGTTTTTTTTTTTGGATCAGAAAAAACTAGCTCAAAGGTCCGAGAGAGTAAAATCTGTGGATCTACATCCTACAGAGCCATGGTAATTTCAAGCTTTGATTGTGCTTACATAGTTTTGTACCTTTATTTCTGCTATTAACGAGAATGTTTTAAACTTTGTCTTGCAGGATTCTTGCAAGTTTGTATTCTGGAACCTTGTGTATTTGGAACTACCAGACACAGGTGGGTGAAAAGTTTTTATTTTCTTTCTCTGTTTCCTTATGCACATATATTAAAGTGAAAAATTTGTGAAAAAATGGAATGATCAAAGGTGCAACTGAAAGATTCTTTTCTGAGGTTTTGCAGTGTGTTTATATACTTTTTGGCTGTTTTACTGATTATTTGAATTTTTTCTAATCTGAATCTTGCTTGATAATCCTCAGGTGATGGCAAAATCCTTTGAGGTGACTGAATTACCAGGTATACAACTTTCTTTCTTTGTCTTCTTTAGTTATAATTTTTTTTTGTTTGCTTCAGTTTTTATTGTTGTATGTACTAAGTATTCGTGTTTAATTTGTTAATGATTCTGATTCTTATATTATGATTTTGCAGTTCGGTCGGCCAAGTTTATAGCGCGTAAGCAATGGGTTGTGGCAGGAGCTGATGATATGTATATCCGTGTATACAACTACAATACCATGGACAAGGTTAAAGTGTTTGAAGCTCATTCAGACTACATTAGGTGTGTGGCTGTTCATCCAACGCTTCCATATGTGCTGTCATCTTCTGATGATATGCTCATAAAGCTTTGGGACTGGGAAAAGGGTTGGGCTTGCACTCAGATATTCGAGGGACACTCGCACTATGTGATGCAGGTCACATTTAATCCAAAAGACACCAACACTTTTGCCAGTGCATCGCTTGATCGTACCATAAAGGTACCGTAATGGTCTAACCTTGGAACTTGAGTATGGTTTAGTCTGCTTAGGATTCTGAAAGTGTTAGCTCATTCTATGTCTACATGCATGTTCATCTTCAGATTTGGAATCTTGGTTCCCCAGACCCAAATTTTACATTGGACGCCCATCAGAAAGGAGTAAATTGTGTAGATTATTTCACCGGTGGTGATAAGCCCTATTTAATTACCGGCTCTGATGATCACACTGCTAAGGTCTGCATCTGTTCAATGGTCTTTTAGAAGATTCATTTCTACTATATATTACAGGCTTTCAGGTTATTTACTAGTTATATTTCGGGAACAGGTCTGGGACTATCAAACAAAGAGTTGTGTCCAGACCCTGGAAGGGCACACACACAATGTATCTGCAGTATGTTTCCATCCAGAGCTTCCAATTATAATCACAGGTTCTGAAGATGGCACTGTTCGCATTTGGCATGCAACTACATACAGGTATTATAATATAAACATTTTTTTTTTGTTGGACATATTATGAGTAAATGTTTTTATATGCCCTAGCTAAACCATCTTCGCTTGTGCTTAATTCTTGTGCACTTTTTCACCGTTGCCAATATCTTTTATCATTCATTTTGTAATCCCAATTACCTAATGTCTGTTCTTTTTTTTGCAGGCTAGAGAACACGTTGAATTATGGCCTCGAGAGAGTTTGGGCAATAGGTTACATTAAAAGTTCACGACGGTGTGTTACTGGATTTTGACTCCCTTGCCTTATTAATAATTTGATGCTTAAAAAAATTAGATATTGGGAGCTCTACTTGTTTCCAGTACTCATAGAAATATCCTTAGAGGCCTCACCTTGTCCACGCTTTCATTTCACAGGGTTGTGATTGGTTATGATGAAGGAACCATCATGGTTAAACTTGGACGAGAAATTCCTGTCGCTAGCATGGACAATACCGGGAAAATTATATGGGCTAAGCATAATGAAATTCAAACTGCAAACATCAAAAGTCTTGGTGCGGATTACGAGGTACAAGGCATACTTGTAACTCTTAACTGTGGCATAGGATGATCTATTTGCTTACTTTTTTTGCCTGATTGTAAGTTTTTGTTCTCTATTCATATAGGTTACTGATGGAGAGAGGTTGCCCTTGAGTGTTAAAGAGTTGGGGACCTGTGATCTTTATCCACAAGTGAGTGTTACAGCACTCCGTCCAATGTTTTATGATGTTTTGGCTTATTATATAGTTCATGTGGGAGAAACATTTTCTGCATAGCTGGTATGATTAGCTAGTGCCTCAAAGTTGTGGGTATCGCTAATCCGTGTCTTCAGATTATATATCTGTTTTCAGTTTATCTGTCTCTCATATGTGGTTACTCTTGACTTTCAGAGCTTGAAGCACCACCCTAATGGGAGGTCTGTTGTAGTCTGTGGTGATGGGGAGTATATAATCTACACAGCTTTGGCTTGGAGAAATAGGTCATTTGGTTCTGGACTGGAATTCGTTTGGTCGTCCGAGGGGGAGTGTGCGGTTAGAGAAAGCTCATCAAAGATTAAATTATTTAACAAAAATTTCCAGGTTTGTAATCTTCTTCTGTCTGATCTAAGCCGTTTTGTTAGTGCATGTATCTATTTTTGTCGGAAGTATTATTGATACTTGTCATGGATATAGCTATATTCGGATCTGGCTCATTTAGAAAATACCTTTTTAGGAAAAGAGGAGTATCCGCCCTACTTTTTCAGCTGAGAAGATCTTTGGAGGAACCTTGTTAGCTATGTGTTCAAGTGATTTCATCTGCTTTTATGATTGGGCTGAATGTAGGCTGATTCAACGTATTGACGTCACTGTAAAGGTATTCTAGTTAACTTGGCTCAATTTGTTGTAAGAAGTTTACTTTGAGTTTGAGACATATTTGGAATAGTGGAATTGTGGAAACTAATATCATTACCTTCAGTTGGAGGTTTTCCTCGTTCATTTCTTCTCTAATATGTAGTGTTGCCAAATAATGTGTGCAGAATCTATATTGGGCTGACAGTGGTGACTTAGTAGCCATTGCTAGTGACACATCATTCTACATCTTGAAATACAACGTGAGCTGTCCTACAAACAATCTTATGCTGTGAATTTCTATAACCAATTCATGGATTGTCGAAGTACTTACATGGTGTTTCTGTTATACAGCGCGACTTAGTTTCCTCACATTTTGATAGCGGAAAATCTACTGAGGATGAAGGTGTTGAGGATGCTTTTGAGGTTCTTCATGAAAATGATGAACGTGTTAGGACAGGTATATGGGTTGGTGACTGTTTCATTTACAACAACTCTTCCTGGAAGCTTAACTACTGTGTTGGAGGCGAGGTATTGTGCATATATTTTTGTTACTCTGATTTGAAAATTGTTATCAGCTAGATCCTACTGATGATTGCTAACATCCTAATACTAGGTAACCACAATGTATCATTTGGATCGCCCAATGTATTTGTTGGGCTATCTTGCAAGTCAAAGTCGGGTGTTCTTGGTTGACAAAGAATTCAAGTAAGTGCCTAGATTTTTCTGTTTATATATTTCCGATTGTTCTTGAAGTTTCTGATGTCTGTTACCCTACTTCTGATGGATGCAGTGTTATAGGATACACCTTGCTACTAAGCCTGATTGAGTACAAGACTCTTGTGATGCGGGGTGATTTAGACAAAGCCAGTGAAATCTTACCTACAATTCCTAAAGATCAGCATAACAGGTATGTTATCCTTAAGTTAGATCTAAACTTTCATGTGTGCTTGTGATTCATTATTTATTGCACTTATCTCTTGTTATGTGATATGTCTTTGGTATTTTATTTCTATAGGAAGGAGTATTATGACTATTTTCTCCTAGAATTTGCTGTGTCTAGATATACTTTCTCTAATGTTTAACATAGTTGCACACCTACCAATGGCTGTTTCATTGTCAAATTCTCTTTATTTATTTTCGAACAATTTTCCACTTGTTAGTGTTGCTCATTTCTTGGAGTCACGGGGAATGATTGAAGATGCTCTGGAAATTGCAACAGATCCTGACTACAGATTTGATTTGGCCATACAACTCGGTAGACTTGAAATTGCACAGGTGATATATGTGTGATGATTAAGATACTCTTTTACTTCTTGTATAGTGGCAATATTTAAACGTTGTTTTTTAATTTATACCTGTAGGAAATCGCCGTAGAGGCACAGAGTGAATCTAAGTGGAAGCAATTAGGAGAGTTAGCCATGTCCTCTGGAAAGGTATTTATCTATCTTTGCATTTTGTCCTAATGTTTTGTAGTGATAAGAGAGGCAAAAAAACCTTTCCAGTAAATGTATCAATTTATTTACATTATGATTCTGAGGTTTTATCCAGTGATGTGGGAGCAACAATAAAAATCTATGTTTCTCGTCTCCTGGATTCGTCTCTGATGTGGGGATATCCAACTAACTATTTGCGTTTGTATGTCACCATAACAGCTGCAAATGGCAGAGGAATGTATGAAGTATGCGATGGATTTAAGTGGTCTGTTACTGCTTTATTCTTCTCTGGGAGATGCTGAAGGTGTGACAAATCTAGCAACACTTGCTAAAGAACAAGGGAAGAACAATGTCGCCTTTCTTTGCCTATTCATGCTGGGTAAACTGGAAGATTGTTTGCAGTTATTGGTGGAGAGGTAATACATTAGTAGTCATTTGGGAGTTTGTAAAATTAAATTCATGCACCTTTGGTTATCTGTCTGACAATATTTTCTTTCTCCAGCAACCGGATACCAGAAGCTGCTCTGATGGCCCGATCATATCTTCCAAGCAAAGTTTCTGAGATAGTAGCTCTTTGGAGGAAAGATCTCAGCAAGGTTCGTTTCAAATCTTTTTAGTTTTTGAGTGTATTTGGTCAAGCTAAGGAGACAAAAGTTGTGGGTTTAAGTTTCCTTGCACTTGAATACAGGTTAATTCAAAAGCAGCAGAATCTTTGGCTGATCCTGAGGAGTACCCAAATCTTTTTGAAGATTGGCAAGTTGCTCTTTCTGTTGAAGCTAGAGCTGTAGAGACAAGGTAATCCCTTCATATTTTTTGCTTACATGCGCTTTTCTCTTCCGTGGTCTTTGCATCAAGCAGCATATAGATAATACCTAATACCTACTGCACCCATGCAGTGATAACTCCACATAAATAGCGACAATCTTAGACCTCTTTTAAATCGATTGATCTTCATTTACAGGGGAGCTTACACAGGTGCAGAAAATTATCCTAGCCATGCTGATAAATCTTCCATGACCCTCGTGGAAGCCTTTAGAAACTTGCAGGTTGAGGAAGAGGAATCACTTGAAAATGGAGATGTCGAACACGAGGTGACCCATTTTCTTTTCCAATGAAGTGACTCATTTACATCTATTGTAAGTTATCCTGCGTATTTGAGTAAGCAACAAGTGCTCTTTTTTTTCCTCAGGAGTTAATAGCAGAAGAAAATGGAAATGAACAAAGGAATGAGGAGGATGTAGAGGAGCATCATGAAGAAAAAGAAGCGGAAGAAGAAGAAGAAGGAAATGTTGATGGAGATTCTACGGATGGAGCTGTACTTGTTAACGGAAGTGAGGCTGACGAAGAGTGGGGTACGAATAATGAAGGAAATCCATCAGCCTAATTGCAAGTCGGTCAAGGCCAATGTTGAAAAGTCTGAAAATTTTGTCTCTGGTGATTAATTTGATTCCCCGAAATGCCGCCTTCTAACATCTATTTCCGTTGATTGTGTGTCTGGTTTCAAGTCATTCCATTTCATAGCAACCCTTAGGAACGTAACACTTGAGTTTTTTTGTAACATGAGTTAGGCTTTAAAAACCGAGTACAGCAGCTTCATCTTCTTATAAACATATGTCCTTGGGGGTTGTTGGTTCTTGATGCTGTTTTAACTAATGTGGATCGTTTGGTTTCTATGTTTTTGCAGTGCTTACACCCCGTCAGTAGAGTTTACAGTTTATGGGAATGGCGAAAGTTCTAGGAACAATGGAGAGGTGAGAGAACTTTCGTTCTTTTTTTTTCCTCCTTATTGACGATTCAACGGTCAAATCCGAGCAGCATTGGGGAACCACATTTTGAAACCATTTGTAATAAAAGTTTGAATTGCTTAAGAAACATTTAAAATCCGGGCAGGACTTTGCTGGAGAGACTGTGGAGGATTTAGATGAAATAGAGAGGCTGGTGAGTTTAAAAGGAAGTGTGGTCGTTCCTTTTTGTGTCTTTTGCACTCACAGGGAGATTTTATTATTATTATCATATGGTTTTGGTTTTGTTTTACTAATCTGATTGTTTTTCTTTTCTTCTCTTTTCTCTGGCCTGTAACATGATATGTTTAAATTTTTATCGTTGCATATATAATTCTTTTTTTACGAGTATTATGAGAAATTTTTTGAATATAGGAATGTGTAGAATTACTCGCTTAATTTGGTCGAGTATGATGTCTCATAAAAAGTCTTAATTAAAGAGAAAATCTTTAAATCATATATAAAAACAAAAACTTATATGTAATTGAGTATTTTTTTCACTAAGCAAAAGAATTAAAGAACTATACTAAATTAGCATTGCTAATAAACGAATGTGAAATGTCGAAGTAGAGAGATACATAAAGAAGCCTTGTCTTCGTCTCTGACTGACCCACTTGGCTCCGGCGTCTTTGCTACTGCTGGTTCCCATTTTCATCTCCTCGCTTCGTGTTTACAGAAGAAGCATAGACTAGGGTTTAGGGTAGAAAACGATGGCTGGTTGGCAGAGGAATGTACAGACTGTTATTCGTCAAGGTTTTAGAAGAGTGAAGAACAGTCTCATTTCGACACGGAATTTGGATTCCACTTTCTCACAAGGTGTTTGAATGCTTTTTACGAATTGAAGCTTTTGAGTTTAGAAATATGTTAATCATTTCCCAATCTTAGTGGATCTTTCAAATGGCAAAGTGTTAAACTGTTATCTTTAGTATAGTGTTTGTGTGTTTGAGATGCGTGGGTGATGATGATTATTTTTTTTTTTGGGTGAAATAGGTTATTTGCAGAGTCTCTTGAGACCAACATATTCCTCAAGACCACTGTATTATCATCTACAACAACTGGTTATGCTTCTGAATCCACTGGAGTTTCTTGTTTCCTCTTTCAGAAATTTTGCTTCTGTAGTTTGATATAGCAAACATTGTTGTTAGTGGGATGACTACATCTGTTAACTTTGTAAAATTAGGCAAAAATATACTCATCACTTTTGGGTATGCTGCTTCTTTCTTTTCTGATCCCAAGTTCTATGTTTTCAGGGAATTTCTACATCAAGACAATTCCAGGCGGCTGAAGAGCCTGTATCCTCACCCTTATCATCTCCAGCTCTCTTGGGTAGTGGCAAAGAAGAAGAGCAGAAGATTGTCCCAAAGCGTCAGAAAGTTCAGGCTGTCCTCAAATCCATTAAGCAGGTGTGTCCTCCAACTCCTAAACATTTCAGATGATCTGCTCCATTTTGTTTGATATGTTTACATCTTGATCTTGTTGTATGCGCTATATAATCTGCCAAAACCTTGCTTGTTTCAGAGTCCTAAGAAGGTCAACCTGGTTGCAGCACTAGTCCGTGGCATGCGTGTTGAAGATGCTTTGATGCAATTGCAGGTCACAGTCAAACGGGCTTCACAGACCGTGTACCGGGTAATATCTGAGATTTGAGTTGAAAAACAAATCACTTTTGGATTGTCTGGTCTACTCTCTTCTCCAGGCATTTGATACATTTCCTCATCTTGTGATACGTATAGCATACAACTTGTTCTCTTAATTCAAGGAGTTAAAGACATTATAATGCAGGTTATACATGCTGCCCGGGCAAATGCTACTCATAACCATGGACTAGATCCTGATCGTCTCCTTGTTGGTATGTACTACTGATATGGGATCTCTGACTTCCTTGCTTTGCATTAAAGAACAGAACATGATATGCGAGAACGATGTATATCATCTAAGCTTTTGATATGTGATGCAGCGGAAGCGTTTGTTGGCAAGGGACTCTTTGGGAAGAAGGTAGCTTACCATGCAAAAGGAAGAAGCGGGATTATATCAATACCCCGGTGTCGCCTAACAGTCATAGTTAGAGAGACGACTCCAGAGGAAGAAGCCGAGATTGCAAGGCTCAAAGTTCACAATTTTAAGAAGAAAAGCAAACGGGAGAGACAGCTTGTACCACACAAGCTCATCGAGACAACTCCAATCTGGAACCGCAGAGGTACCAAAGCCAATCATCGGTCCTCAGAGTTGGTACCATCTCACTAGAATCTTTATGGTACCTTGTTGTTTCTTTTGGTTTTGATATTGTATTGGTACACTCTTAAGGACCGGTTTGCTATTGCATTCAATATACATGTTGCCAGATAGGAACCACAACTCAGTTAAGAGAAGCATCTCTGTTTTCTTTATCTTGGAGTCTCTATGCTGTTTTTGGAGTTGTTGTCTTAGTTGTTTAAAAACCAAAGTTAAGTCTCTTTTCCCAGTATTTGTAAGAAGCTTGTTCGTTGATCAGAGAACCACCAGTGTAACCAAGTTTAAACTATATAGTACACAAATTCAATAGAAATAACGGCCCACACTAGTTTCTTAGGTTCTTCTAGTAAGAAGCAAAGAAACATAACTTTGGAAGGAAATAGAATAAGAAGACGAGATCCTTGCATTTTGGATTGTGAGATATTGTAGTCTTCCCTCCAACAAGTAAAAGCTCTTCACTCTCACCAACAAGCTCATTTCCCTTTCACAACCATCCTCCACTGATCTTCCAATATCTGCACCCTCAGATCAAGATGCATACATATAACAGTCCTTTATCTCAGTACCATCTCTGCTGCCTTTGATTCTCTGGTCTAAACCATCAATCACTTTGTCTTTCTCCATCAGTCCCCAAATCCATTAACACTGTCCCTTCTCTTCCTTCCTTTATTGGCCTCTTTCCTTCCACACACTCCAAAGCCATTCACATCGGTATGCGCTGATGCTCTTAAACCAGCTCAGGCGCCACATATCGATGTTAAGTTGTTAACATGGTTTCTTTTAACCTTTATCTTTCATTTAGACACCTTTAACGAATTATTTGTTTTCATGTTCTACCAACACTTACAAATATGTTTTGTTTTGTTAAAATTTGGTCGAGGATGATGTCTAATATACGATAACTACTGTATAATCTTTTAATTATTACTTACAAAAGAAATGTATGTGTAACTGAGTATTTTTTTTTTCAGTTAAAAAAGAAAATATTTCATCTAGTTGGAAAAATAAATAAAAGAAGACGGAATTGTAGTATTATTTAGTGACAAAAACTATATAATAAAGTCACAGAAATGTCGATAAAAATAAAACTATATAATAATAAGTCACAGAAGAAATTCGATCTTCTTCTTCATCTATTAAACCCTTGTCTTCGTCTCTGACCACTTCGCTCCGGCGTCTGCTACTACTCCTTTCACGGTAAGTCCTTCTCATTTTCTCCTCGCCGGTCATTTTCTTCGTATTTTGTTTTTTTTCTTTTCATCTTTGGTTTCGCGGAAATGGTTTATTTCTCAGGTCTAGCTCCTTTGATTTTAGGGTTTTGTCATCCTTGTTTGTTGTGGAAATAGTTATCAGCCATTTCTTTATTTTGCTTTGATGATTAGGTTTTTTTTTCTGGGGTTTAACTCGTATTCGACCGATTTGGGTTTCCTCTTCTTCGTGTTGAGATCGAATTTCAAATTTGTTCGAAATAATAGGTGTGTGTTGCTTTGGGATTACTCGGTTCTTGAGATTTTGGGAAGCTAGCATGAATTTGAATTTCAAATGTAAAAACCCTTCGATTTGATGCTTCTTAGATCGGATTTACGTTTCAACTTGTCTGTGTTTCCTCTTTCATCTAGGGTTTTGTTGTCTTCTCATTGTTTTTCAGTCAGTGCATTGGTTCAATTCGTGAAACTCTACCAGTGCACTGAGTCTTATGCATAGATGTAGAACTGTAGATCCACTGATGTTGAATTTTGTTCATTGCTTGTAAATCTCCCAGTCTCTTTAGCTCTACCGCTTTTGTTCCCTACTTGGGAGTGTTAATTAGCTGTGTTCTGTGGCTTTCTGGATATTTCTGTAAGGTTACACTTTTATCAGTTCATGTCTTTCTTCATTCTGCTTCTGTAGTTTTTCATTTCCATTTGCACTGTCATGGTTGAGTGTTTGTTATAAGATTTGGCATTATATGTACTCATTGGCTGCTAAGTTATTGGGTGTGTTTGAGTATGTCTCATGTGTTTAGCGTTGAAAAGATGTTTTGGATTGTAGTATTTTTCTTCTCTGTATTCATACATTGGATTTGGTTACCTTTCTTTTAGTATCTCTGAGGACATTTTTCTTGCACGTTTTTGTTGTAGGTATCCTATAAGTGTGCAAGAGTGTTTTGTTACTCTCTCAAACATTTAAAATGGGGGACTCAGACAATGTTCAGCCACCATCAAAGAAGAGAGGTGCTGTGAAGCAGCTATCTCGTGACAATCCTGGTTTAGATGATGAGGATGATTCAGCTGATTTTGAGACTGGAACTTTTAAGAAGGCCAGTGATGAGGTATTGGCAAGTAGAAGAATTGTCCGAGTTAAGCGCAAAGAGCCATCTGCTACGACAGCTGCAGCACCTAATCCATTTGCTGGAATTCAGTTGGTCCCTACTACTGCACCTGCTTCAACTCCTGTGGTAACAAATGCACCTCTGACTGAGTCAAAGTTGACTCCAGCCGAAGCAGTGGTTGAGGATAATCAAAAGGAGATTGATTCTGAGGAGGGTGATGAAGTTGACAGTAAGAAGGTTGATGTCAAAGATGCTGCTGGGGAAGAGACTGAAAAGACTAAAGATGAGGATGGTAATCGTTGTGGAAAGAGTGCTGATGAACAAGTTGCTGATGCTGATGTAGCTCAGACCGTCGCATGTGTCACAAACGTTAGCAACAACGCTGTTGAAGGAACCGACCAAACTGAGGATCCTCTTGAGAAGGATTCAGGAGGTGCTCAGGCTGAGAAAAAAGAAAAAGAGGACAAAGGAATCGAAGAAGCAGATAAGAACGGCGATAATGGCGCATTTAGTTCATTCCAACAGCATTCAAGTAACAAAAACGCATTCACAGGACTTGCCAGTACAGAGGCTTCTGCTTCATCGTTCTCATTTGGTTTGGTTTCTCAAGATGGTTCATCTGGTACTGGGTCTCTCTTTGGCTTTGGCCTTCCAAGCAGCAATAACTCCTCTCTATTTGGTGCAACTGGATCATCCATTATCAAAAAGAGCGAGGGTACTGGGTTTCCACCAAAGCAAGAGGTTTCCACAGAAACAGGAGAAGAGAATGAGAAAGTTGCCTTCACTGCTGACTCGATTATGTTTGAATATCTTGATGGAGGATGGAAAGAGCGTGGGAAAGGAGAACTCAAGGTAAACGTCTCCAGTAATGGTGCCAAAGCAAGACTAGTTATGAGAGCTAAAGGAAACTACAGATTGATCTTAAACGCGAGTCTGTACCCAGAAATGAAACTTGCAAATATGGATAAAAAAGGAATCACATTCGCCTGTGTGAATAGTGTAAGCGAAGGCAAAGAAGGTCTCTCTACATTTGCACTGAAGTTCAAAGACCCGACAATCGTGGAGGAGTTTCGTGTAGCCATTGACAAACATAAAGACAGCAAACCAGTGGAGAAAGCAGAAGAAACAGCTCTTCCTCTAAAGACACCTGAGAACTCTCCAACAGCTACAGATGCTTGAAGAAAAGGTAAAAAGAAAAAAGAACATGTAGAAACATCTCTCTTGTCTTGTTACATTCTCAAGTAGTTGAATTTTGAGGCAGAGGAAAACTAAATATTTGGAGAGTTTTTTGCTTTTGTTTTCGGGACGTCTTGGTCACGTGTTTCTGTTTGTAGAAGAACCCTTATGCACTTAAAAATCTGTCTCCTTAATCTTTTTATATGTTCCATTTCCATATGAATGCGACCAGACTACACAGGTTTCAAATTGGTTCTTTGAAACCGTTGATCAACTTTGTTACATCAATCGTTTGATCAATTCGTCTGGATTTATAGACTAGGTTACGGACATTTACATGTAAGTTGGTACTTGGTAGCTTGGTTACGGACTAATCTTGAACGCAACTGTCACCTAAAACCAAAATAATGACTCATCTGTATTACCACTTACCACAAAACTCGAGGGGAGTAGATCCGCAGCAAGTGGCTCTTGGTGACGGAGATGAAAGACTCTTCTGGTGCCTACGAGACAGAGAAGACGATGGGGTATAGTAGCATTAGAATAATAAAATGATCGATTTTGCATGCAACCTCAAGCTATTTTGATGATAAAATTAGGTGGGAGCGATTCTAAATTTTGAAATGATCATACTTGACTGTAAAAATTTATCGCATGTGGCTTTCTATGTTGTTACTCAACCTGAATCTCTCGATTCAAAGATGATGATGATATTTTAATTTTGAGAGAAAGTAAATGAATGATTTTGTGTATATGTATTCGTTAATTTATAGCAAAAATTTAAAAAATTAATAAAATAATATGTGAATCTAAACCACCAATCAAATTTTGTTATGTGATAAAAAACGAATCTAAGAATCCAATGAGATTTTAGCAAAGTAATATTTTTAAAAATATGATCTAAGTAAATGTAACGCCAATCTTCTTTTGTACTATCTTATTTTTACTAAACACAATGTGTACTAACTACTATACTTCAAAACAAACATGTGGAGTTTTGTAACGTTCACTTTTATATACTACTTTTCTAACGGGTCGCAGATCCGGATTCTAGAATTCTTAAAGCATCTATATTGATTTACAACCTCTAGTCTCATGGATATGTTACTATTAAACTATTTATAAAATATTTTATAATGTAATTATATATTTAAATTTAAATTTCAAAACAAAAAATTAACCAATCAAAACAAGACGGTGTTAACAAGGGTCTTAAAAAATATATATCTTCTCTAAGAACTCATGGATATGCTTTTAGCATCTTATCCTAGATTAAGCAAATTGCAATAGATTTCACATATGAGTATAAGTCAAGGTCCATGAAAATTTTATAAAAATCAGAACATTTAACCTGGCTTTTATTAGACAGCAATATTTGTCAAGATGGCAGCCTAATTATCTTTGAGGACACTGTTACATAGAAACTCATATTATCTTCTCAGTTCAAGCGCCCATCTTCCTAGTCCATCTTTCTTCGTTCACATTCCCATTCCTCAACTAATCACTTCAGCTATATTATCCATCATTCATCAAAATTTATTTCTCCAGTAAGCCATGCCATTTGGGAGGCTAAGCTATGGGAAAGTTTATTTTTCATCACCGCCAACTTAAAAGGATGCTTTGGTGTGGCGATCGATGGCATGCATAAACAAAATTCCTGAGGACATAAATCTTGAATCCTACTTCTACTAAGTGCGTAAATATGTAGATGTAACAGTCTTGATTCTTGAATATTCAAGGATTCTAGTTTTTTCTTAGATTCAAGAATCGAAAAAACTGACTAGCCAAAACTATAATCCTTGATTGTCGTTTTAAAATTTATAACCAAATTTACATATACAGTAACTTGTAGTGTAGATTTAATTGGCTTTAAGCTGATATATTAAATCACACATCTTAGTGAAAATTTCCCAATATCCATTTCTATTGTAGTTTTTGGCCAAACACAACTTTACCAATTAAACCTCAAGTATATATATATATAAAATAAGAGTTATGAAAAAAGGAGTGACTCCATTGGCCTTAATCAAAGTGTAACTAAAAAAAAAGTGAAAGGTGAGTTTGTAGTTTGAGCACGTTTGTTTTGTTCACTCACTCATCTCCTCTGGTAGTTAACAATTTAACCAACGAATCATTTGCTCACATTTTCCTTATTTCACAACTGTCTCTTTACCTGCTTTTAAAAAAAGACAAAATGCCATTAGTTTCTTATACTTATTTTCTTCTATTATTGAAGATAAGAAAAGAAAAAAAAACAATGATTGATAGTTCATATAAAATAAAGATCGTGTCATACTAGTAGCATGGTTTATTTTGTTTTTTCCATTATTCAGATTCCAGCTCATGCATGTATTTATAATCTATGTATCTTGAGTTCTCAATTTTTATTTTTTCCTATTTTATGTAAGGAAATAATAATTTTTTCTTCTTTCTTTTTCGAACGTAAAATTTATGAAGAATTAGTGTATATATAATAAATGTTTCTTACGCATATAGGAAAAGCCAATAAGTGTTATAGTGTATTAATGCTTTTGATTTTAATACACTTAATAAGGAGTTTAGAACTTATGTGTTTTATTTTTTCAATTTATATACCGTAGTTGATACTTAAGTTGCATAATGATTGATTGATTACTTAAAAGCCGGTCTTTCGTTGTAGGTTACTTTTTTTTTTTTTGTATGAATGTGAAAATATATTCAAAACAAATAAATGACCTTTTTAATGCGTCCTTAAATCAAAAAACTTAAGTTAAAAAAACATCAAAATGTTAGAAAATGTTAGTGGTAGGTTACTTGAGTTTAAAAGAAAAAGAAAATGACATGTAAAAATTATAGATAGCGACAAATTACAATTTCAATTTCAATGTCGATATTGACTTGAAATGTTTAATGTAAATGTTGATATTGCAATATCAGTAATATCTACAAGCAAATCACTTTTAAAGTTTCAAGTATTTGTAGTTTTTACTGATGGAATGAGACAAAAAGAAATATTAAACTATAGTTGATAGCTCAATTATTGAGAAGTTTCTTAACAATTGTATAGATTCTTTTTAATGTAATTTTTCCTTTTTATGTTCGGAATATTATTACTTTTACATAAATGAATTAGACATTATTTTGTTCGTTACTTGCTAATTACAACCAAGAAATATAAATATTTTTTTATTCAAAAAAAGAAATATAAATATTTTTTAATAAATAAAACATATGACTATATGATCAGTCCGACGTGAAAGCGTCTCAAACCCCACACTTCCCTAATTATAGAAACTTGCCCATTTAGAGATCGACTGTTATATTATGTAAATATCAAATTACCAAAAAAAAAGCTTAATTACTAAATTTATTATCAACACAAATGTAATAAAAAAAATTGTTTGAGGAGATTATAATTGTAAAGAATCACGTGTTAGTTAATTAATTAGTAATTTTATTTGAACCTAACTAAATTTAATATCAACACACACGTACTTTTGGTGATGATACCGAAAACACATTTCACGCACATGACACTATAACACTCACTCAACGCCTCTCTCTATATAACACTGAACTCTCTTTCCCTTCATCTTCAACACAGTTCATCCCACCAAAGAGAGTATCAAAGACGACTTAGGGAGAGAAACACAAAAATCATGATGAGATTCGACAAGGTTCCTGTTCCTGTACTGTTAGGGTTAGCTCTGGTTCTAACTGTGTTGGGAGCTCTGACCAAAGCCGAAGCACCTGTGTGCGGTCCAGGTGTGCCTGAAATAGCATTTAGCAAAGCAAATTTCCCTAAAGACTTCATTTGGGGAACCGCAACCGCAGCGTTTCAGGTCCTTTCATGCCATATGCATATATGTTGTAATTTTGTTTTGTTATAATTTCGTGTTTATTATAGTTCTTGATTTCGTTGTTGTTATTATGTGGTGATAAATATAGGTTGAAGGAGCTGTTAATGAAGGTTGTAGAGGTCCAAGCATGTGGGATACTTTCACTAAGAAATACCCACGTACGTATGTCTATATATATCTATATATATATATTTCTTTGTTTTTGTGTTATTTTTACACGTTTTATTCGATTTATTAATATTTAACAAAATGTTGAAATAAATTTCCAGATAGATGTCAAAATCATAACGCTGATGTTGCTGTGGATTTCTACCATCGCTACAAGGTAAATTAATTATTCTCAACATGTAATTTCATAAATAATTCTTTGTTTTATTTTTCGATGATTAAAAGTTTATATTAAAATTCATATTAACAGGAAGATATCCAGTTGATGAAAGATATTAACAGTAATGGTTTTAGACTTTCTATATCGTGGCCCAGAATATTCCCCCGTAAGTATATTTTTTTCTTTTTAAAGAAAAAGTTTAATTAACGTCTGTATGAAGTATAATCGTAATTAAATTAATATTAACATAATTTTATGAATATACTTTATAAAAATGCTTGCAAAATAAATGTCAGATGGAAGGATGTCTAAGGGAATAAGCAAACAAGGAGTCCAATTCTACCACGACCTCATCGATGAGCTTCTCAAGAACAGTAATTATAACTTTCATTTTATCTCATTAAAAATTAGCTAATTATAAACCTCATATTAATTAAAAAGATATAACTATTTTTTTGGTTTTTTTTTTTATGTAGATATAATACCACTAGTAACAGTCTTTCACTGGGATACTCCTCAAGACTTGGAAGATGAATATGGTGGTTTCTTAAGTGGTCGCATTGTGTAAGTGATCACATCTAATTTTTCTACAATTTATAATGTGTCACATGAACTTACTTTATACTAAAATGTTTTTATCATTATAGGCAAGATTTTACGGAATTTGCGAATTTCACATTCCACGAATACGGGCACAAAGTGAAACATTGGATCACGTTCAACGAGCCGTGGGTGTTTAGTCGTGCCGGTTACGACGTCGGGAAAAAAGCCCCGGGACGTTGTTCATCGTACATCCCCGGTTATGGACAGCACTGTGAAGATGGACGGTCAGGATTCGAAGCTTATCAAGTCAGTCACAACTTGCTCTTGTCTCATGCTTACTCCGTTGATGCCTTCCGCAAATGCAAACAGGTTATATATTTTTTTTTGTTCCCTTTACTTAATTATCCTAATTACATTATGTAATCTAATTTGGTTCTGTAATAAACTTTTATCTAAATGTTTTATACAGTGTGCTGGAGGTAAAATTGGAATTGCACATAGTCCAGCTTGGTTCGAACCACGTGACCTTGAGGCTTCTGGAGGTTCCATTGACCGTGTGCTTGATTTCATCTTGGGATGGTAAAATAAAGAATATGTGAATAAATTCTTAAGTAATACTAATTAGTATTAACTTCTTATATAATCTCTTTGATCATTGTTTGTAATCAGGCATTTGGCTCCAACAACTTATGGAGATTATCCACAATCGATGAAAGATCGTGTAGGTTATAGACTACCAAAATTCACAGAAGCTGAGAAGAAGCTACTCAAGGGTTCTACAGATTACGTTGGAATGAACTATTATACTTCAATGTTTGCGGTTGAGATTAAACATGATTTTAAGAACCCTAGTTGGACTACTGATTCTCTTGTTGATTGGGATAGTAAGTAGTATATTCGAAATTATCCCTTAATTATCTCTTATATATAGTATCATTATTCTAATATTAATGTACGTTGTTAATCTTAACCAGGCAAGACTGTGGATGGAACCAAAATTGGTAGCAAGGTAATCCCTATAACGTATAACTATATAATATTAAAAGATTTTCCTAATACATAATTAATTTACTGTAATTTTGTTTTTCCAATAATTAGCCATTTGGTGGTAAGCTGGATGTGTATTCAAAAGGTTTGAGATCCCTTTTGAAGTATATTAAGGACAATTATGGCGATCCAGAGATTTTGATCGCTGAGAATGGTTAGTAAACAAAATGCTCAAACCTCATTTCATCAAACTTCAAAAATTAATTGTAGTTTAGATAGAGATTGAAATGTTTTTGGGTTTCAAAGGATACGGAGATGACCTTGGAGATAAGCATGATGACGTAGAGTTTGGGACACAAGACCATAACAGGAAATATTATCTCCAAAGGCATCTCTTCAGTATGAACCAAGCCATTTGGTAATTAGTATTAAATGTTTTCATTACATTATACATTAAATGATCAATATTAATGTGATGAACATGAACTGTCTTTTTTTGTAGCGAGGACAAAGTGAATGTTATTGGATATTTCGTGTGGTCGTTGATGGACAACTTTGAGTGGCAAGATGGGTACACCGCGAGGTTCGGGCTTTACTACATCGATTACAAGAACAATCTGACCCGTCACCAAAAAGTTTCGGGCAAGTGGTATTCCGATTTCCTCAAGCCGGAATTCCCGACTTCAAAGCTCAGGGAAGAACTTTAGAGACAAGAATCCAAACCGTGGGATCCTTTTATCAGGACAAAATAATTGAGTGCAAGGAGTCTTTTAAAAATGTTCTTGATGGATCATATCGGTTTGTGTGTAATTTTATGGACCTTGTTTTATCGTTTCTATCTTCCTATGCTAAGCAAGGCTTGTGGCTTGTTCAAGTTTTCATCGTACTAATAATAATGTTGTTTACAACAATATGGTCTCGTACGTCTTCTTTTCATTTATGTTGATTTTATATTCTTAATCTGCGAGAATCAAAAAAAATAATATAGATAGGGTTCACCAAGATCTTAAATACACGGAAGACAATGCTGATGATGAACATTGTAGATATCTTTCTTTTTCTGGGGTATTACGACTCTTTTTTTCTTGTGGTATTCTAAGATTATGTTTCTTCTAATCATGATCACAGCTGCTAAGAGAAACAAAATGTTGGAAGACATCGAACGCGAATTCAAAACAAAATGTTTTAAACAAGCTAGACAATGCTGGTTTAAATTATGATGAAGATGCTTCGATCGTTATACCGATTAAAATCATAATACACAATAAATGTAGAATTTCTAGGCATTAATTAGGCAATGATTCATATATACATAATTTTTTTAAAGGTGTAATTGCATAGTACTGGAGAAGTTACAGTATATGCTTTCTTTTCCGGAAAAAGTTTCACAGAATAAAGCAATCACACAAAAATGGTCTTTATTACTTTTTTTCTTGTTAGGAGTAGTGGTGAACTCAATTATTATACTACTACCATATATATAGGAACTGAACGAAAAAGTTCTCATATCTGAATTAATCAACATGGGCCATAGTTTATTTACAATGATTATGAGTCACAAGGCTGCTTTATTCGTAGAGATGCTCCCATGTTATCTAATGATTTCAGTAATAACATTAGTCAAATAACAGTAGTAAATTATATATATGTGAATCTATACATCACATGTTGCACATTCAAACGACTTGTTTCTACCGGTATTATCTATATTCATGTGCATGCGCTCTGGAAAGCGACGACCCACCGGAGTCATGCATTCAGAACCTGTCCATCAAATCTTGAGACACTGATTGGACAAAGTTATTATTGCTTATTTGGTATAAAACTATTCACTTATTCACATCAGAAATGGAAAAAAATAAGTTCGAAAGCGATATGTATATATATACACATTAGTCTCGCTAGTAATGTGTATATATTTTGATAATACAATCTTACAGTATTAATGTATTTTCATGTTTATAACTCGAATGAAGTAATACTTAATTACATTTCACATCTCTGTTTAACTTAGCTAAGCTAACACAAAAAAACGAGTTATATAAAAGAGGCACGAGATATATAAAAATGAAACCCACGTTTGAGTTAGTTACAACGGTTTTAATTATCTTAAAAACGTTTCCATGTGACGCATCTTCAAGCTGGCCTTAAGACTTTGTGTGTATCTCTTGTTCTTGTAATGGAAACCTCGGCCATGAAAACGATATTTTGTGTTCTTAGTTTGTCTCTGTGTCTTCTTCTTTCAAGCTTCCATGCTGTTTCTTGTCAGGTAAATTAAACACACAAAAATAATTAACAACATGTCACTCTTTTATTTTCAACCATATATAAAAAAAAATTTGATTTGGAATGCATCTTAATATCTAACTTAGGATGATGGTAGTAGCAGTGGTTTGAGTAATTTGGATCTAATCGAACGTGATTACCAAGGTAAGTAAATATTCAAAAACAATACTCACAATTATCCAAAAAAAAAAATTTCTTGGATTGATTTTTTGGTTTTTTTTTTTTTTTTGGTTACTTGTAGATAGTGTCAACGGTCTTCAAGGCAAGAAAGATGAAGATCAGTGTAAGAAGATCTCTCTCTATTATCACTTTCTTGTTTCTTTTCTCGATTCTGTTTTTGTTTTCTTCTGTTTGCGAGTTGTGAGTAGTGACAGCTTCTATGTTTGTGTTGGTGTGTGTCTTCAGCTGCAACGATACAGAGTGAACACCAGAAGAACAATACAGTGACTGATAAGAACACTATTTCTCTGTCTCTATCAGATCAATCTGAGGTTAGCTAGGGTTTAGCTTGTGTTAATTGGCTGCCTCTTTACGTTTATATTTGGATTCTGATGAGTGATGATAAATAAATCTGCCAAAGAGATTTTTGCAAAGTAGTTTATTCTAAGTTCTTAAGGTGAGTTTTCTTCTATTTTATGTGTGTTTAGGTTGGATCTGTTAGTGATGAAAGTGTTAAACGTTCTAGTCTGCTGGATCAAATCGAACTTGAATTTGAAGGTAACTCAGGATCTTGATATATCTCTCTTAGTGAATGTGTTTATGGTATGAAACAAGAAATGCCTTTTAAAGTTAAAATGTCATTCTTGATTGATTGCAGCTCATCTCAATAGTCTTAACCAAGCTGGATCTGATGATATCAAGGCTGAATCTAAGGATGATGAAGAATTATGTAAGACATTTTTTCTCTTTTTGTACATTTTCTTGAATGCTTTGTGTCTTGTTTTTCTGAGGAGTTGTTATGTGTCTTGTTTCAGCTGCTCAGAGACAGAAAATGTTGGAAGAGATTGAACGTGAATTTGAAGGTATCTCACAGATTCTAGCTAGGCAATGCTGATTTTATAGTTAGTCTCTAAAGAACTTCATTTATAAGAAATTTTTGTTAATTTGTCTTCTTTTGCTTCTGCTACTTGTTACAGCTGCTTCAACGAGTCTGAAACAACTAAAGACTGATGAAATAAACGAAGGAAGTGATGATGAACAAGGTAATGACTCTTTCTATTGACTCCATTTTCTCCTTGGTATAGTATAATACAATGAAGCAGGTTTTGTATCACTTGAAACAGCTGCAAAAAGACATAGTTTGTTGGAAGAGATTGAACGAGAGTTTGAAGGTATATTCCCAACATTTCTTAACTGGTTACTATTTTTTTCCTGAGATAAAAATTGGATCTAAGAGTTTGCTTTGTCTTCTGTTTCATTTCATACCTTAGCTGCTACAAAAGAGCTTGAACAACTAAGGGTTAATGACTTCACCGGGGAGAAAATTGACGAAGATATACAATGTAATGCAGCTCTTCCCTCCTCGGATTTATCTGTTCCATTGGTCTCTATATGGTGAATGGTTTTGTGTATTTGTTACAGCTGCAAAGAGAAAGAGTATGCTTGAAGCAATTGAACGCGAGTTTGAAGGTGCCTTGAGACACAATTATGTTTCAATATGTTCTGAGAAGAATGTAGAAAAACTTTGTGAATAATCTGAGTGTCATCTAAGGTTTTGTTTGTGTGTTTTTCTGTTTCAATTCTCCTACTTGCAGCTGCTATGGAAGGCATTGAAGAACTAAAAGTTTCTGATTCCACCGGAAGCAGAGATGATAAAGAACAACGTAAAGTCTCATATCATCCTTTTTTTGGTTTTCCCTGATCCTTAATTTCTGAAGCTGCTTCTATGTCCTCTTACAGCTGCAAGGAGACTAAGTGTGCTTGAAGAGATCGAACGGGAATTTGAAGGTACTTTGTACTATCTACTAACTGTCTTAAAACAGATTTTATGATTCATCAAGAAAAGTTGTGTAAGAGTATTTTCCTGTGTTCTGTTTCTCATAGCTGCTACAAAAGGTCTTGAACATCTAAAGGTTAGTGATTCAACCAAGAACAATAACGACGACGAACAAGGTATAAGAAGTTTTCCACTCTTCTTTATGTGGTTTATCTTCCTGCATACGGTTTTCTGAATCAAATTGATCTTATTGTCACAAAACAGCTGCAAAGAGACAAAGTTTGTTAGATGAGATCGAACGAGAGTTCCAAGGTATCATCTACATAACTTTTACAGGTCTTAAATAGTTCATATTATCATATCTATTGAGTATTATTATCTGAGAGTGTTGTATTTTCATTTATCACTTGCAGCTGCTACAGATAGCCTTAAGCATTTTCATGTTGATAATTCTGCTGAAGACAAAGAACAACGTAAAACAATCTTCTTCTTCTTCTTCTTTGCATCCGCTATTCGTTCAATATGGTCTATTAGCTCTCTACGGTAATCTGAGACAGGTTTTGAATGTATTGTTGCCAGATGCAAATAAACAAAGAATGCTGGAAGAGATTGAACGTGAATTTGAAGGTTATCTTAAATATCGAATGCACTAGACCAAAACATGGAAATAGTATCTTAAGCATGTTGTTTATTGTATTCTTCTTCTTGCAGCTGCAACAAAAGATCGTAAACATCTATATGATTTCACTGAAGGCAATGCTGATGATGAAAATTGTAAATATCTTTCCTTTTCAGAGGGTTTTCAGCTCTTTGTTTCTTATGGTATTCTAAGACTATGTTTCTTCTATTTCATGATCACAGCTGCTAAGAGAATCAACATGTTGGAAGACATCGAATTCGAAGGTATCTATCCTCAATTACCATTTGTATCACTTTATCTAGTTTCTATGTTTCATCCTAAGATTCAGTCACATTTTATTCTTGTAGCTGCCACAAAAGGTCTTGCACAACTAAAGGTTAATGATTTCACTGAAGGCAATACTGATGATGAACAATGTACGAAAAAAAAAAAAAAATACTCTTCTAGTCTTATATATTTTAGGGATTCACTTTCTTTACTGGAGTTTGCTGAGACAGAGTTGCTTGTCTCCTAATACAGCTGCAAAGGGACAGAGTATGCTTGAAGAGATCGAACGCGAGTTTGAAGGTATCTCAACATATCAGTATCTGTCTAATTAAGTAATTAGCTCATTCATATGCTTCAGAGGAAATCATGAACCTGTTTAATTGTTTACTTGCAGCTGCTATTGGAGGTCTTAAACATATTCAAGTTGATGATGCCAGAAACATTGAAGAAGAATGTAAACTCCCATTTTATTCTCTTTACAACCTTCTCATGCCAATTTTGAAACTTTTTTGGCTATATTTCTTGTTTCAGCCTCTAAGAGAAAGATAATGTTGGAAGAGATAGAACGTGAAGTTGAAGGTACTTCAAGATTCTATTAATGATCTCTCCTAAGTAAAGAAAGTATATATGAGTTTAAATCTAATTCCACCTTCTTTGTTCTGTAGAAGCACACAGTGGCATTAGTGCAAATGCTGCTAAAGAAGAACGTAAGAACCAATACTCTTTTAAATATTTCTGTTTCACTCACTGTCTCAGACAATTTTTGTAATCCAGTACTTCTTCTCACAGCTTCAAAGAAACAGAGCGGCTCTGTTCTACCAGAGGTTCTTGGACTTAGCCAGTCAGGTGTTTGTGGCTGCTTTAAACAAGACAATGCTGGTTTAAAACAAGACGAAGATGATTCGATTGTTATAACGACGAAATATAGCATAGACGAGATCCTCTCTGAAGAATCTGCAATCAAGGTTTTTGTTTCAGACCTTTTCTTGAGCAACAAGAAAGGAAGGGTCACAATCATAACTCTATTTCCTATGTTTTCATGAATTTGCAGGGAACAGAGACTTCTAGTCTCACAGCGTCTTTGACTCAACTCGTTGAGAATCACAGGAAAGAGAAGGAATCTCCACTCGGACACAGAGTTCTCACTTCTTCTTCCACAAGCGAATCAGCTGTTACATCAGAGACTGTAGAAACCCTAAGAGCCAAACTGAAAGAGCTTCGCGGTTTAACTGCTCGTGAGGTTGTGATGCGTAAAGATTTCGATCAGATTCTCATTACTGCTGCGAGTTTCGAAGAGCTAAGCTCAGCTCCGATCAGTTACATCTCTAGGTTAGCTAAATACAGAAACGTCATCAAAGAAGGACTTGAAGCTTCTGAGCGAGTTCAACTAGCGCAGGTACGAGCGTCAATGCTCAAAGAAGCTGCCACGGAGAAGCAAACGGTCGTGGACTCTCATTTCGCAACCGCTAAAACGCTTGCTCAAAAAGGAGACGCGTTGTACGTTAGAATCTTTGCGATCAAGAAACTGTTGGCGGAGTTTGAAGCGGAGAAAGAATCTGTTGACGCAAAGTTTAAGGAGACTGTGAAAAATCTTTCTCATCTTCTTGTTGATGCTTCTGAGGCTTACGAAGAGTATCATGGCGCAGTTAGAAAGGCGAAAGACGAGCAAGCGGCTGAGGAATTTGCAAAAGAGGCAACTCAAAGTGCAGAGATCATTTGGGTTAAGTTTCTTGATTCTCTTTAAAGAACAGTTGAGATTCTTCGTTGTGCTTAGAGCAAATCTAGAGCTCTTGTTGGTTTTTTTGTGTTGTATTTTGGGATGATGTTGTGTTTGAGAGTTTGTGTGTTGGTTATATATCTGGAGAGAAAGGTTACGAGATAGAGAAGAATTAAGAGAGTGTCTTTGAAAACGAATAATGGTTTTGTTTCAGATCTCTATAATAATAAAAGCTTTCAATAATATTTCACACTAAAACCTTTTGCATACCTTGTGGCTTGTGTAACAGTTCTTTTAAACATCTTTGGTGTGTCACTTTAAAATCATGTTGCCAAGAAAATTAGAATCTGGTGCTACAACGTCGTTTTGATTTAAATGATATAGTTCAAGGCCCAAGCCCACGAGAAAAATACAATTTAAAAATAAAAGCCTTAAACTACGCCGGTTTAAAGAGATTACAATAATTAAAGAGCGCAAAGTATAATTAAGAAAGGAAACAAGTGGAGAGAATTAATTACAAGGAAACAAAAATTAACAAGGAGAAGAAGCACAGTCTCCTCTCCTCTCTCTGCTTCAGCTCTGATCTCTGAAGAAGAAGACTACTGAGTACAAAAGTAAGCTTTTCTTTCTCGTCTCTTTGTCTACTTCTTCGTCGCTTTTCTCTGTTTTTTGAATATCCGGTGAAGATCATTGACTTCAAGTTTCGTGTTGCTTCGTAATCACAGATTACTGCGTTTTTGTTGCTATTTCTTCCTTCGGATGCTGAAACATTGGAGAATCTGCGAATCCAAGTCCGTGTTTACTTATCTTCTGGTAATTTTAGCTCACCGATCGATTTGAATTTGATTTTTTTTTTTTGGTAATCGGCAAATCCAAGTCCCAGTGGTTACTGAGCTTCAGTCTCCGAATCATCCAACGCGATTTTGTAATTGTAATGCTTGTTTTATGGGAACCTAAGGAGAATGCAAATTCTTATGGCTTTGTAATTTTTAAGATCCTTTGTAATCTGATTTAAGCTGTGGAGTTTTCTCCAGATTTGGTTTGTAATAGTTGTAATGCAGATCAGCAGAGTATTTTAGATCTGAATTCTAACTAGCTCTACTTATTTAAACTTTTCTTTAGTTTATTTCTGGTACCAGGTTTTTAGAGATTAGAGTTTGATGAACTATAGACTGATTGCTTGATTTCTTTTCTAGGTTGCGGTGTTGTGGCGGTTTGATTTCTACTAGTTTCTGTTGTATTTTGTGGATTATATGATGCTTATAGTGAGACTACTATAGCCGTTGGAATCATGGAAGAGATTCGGTTATCACCGCTGAGACAGACAAGCGTTAAGTCTTCGCTGTCAGGGAGGTCTACCCCAAGGGGTTCACCTAGAGTGCATTCTGGTAGGACACCGCGTAGAGTTCATGGGGGAGGAGGAGCTGTTCAGTGGTTCCGTAGTAGTCGGCTGGTTTATTGGCTGCTTTTGATTACTCTCTGGACGTATCTTGGATTTTATGTGCAGTCTAGGTGGGCGCATGATAATGAAAACAAAGTTGAGTTTTTGCGGTTTGGAGGCAGACCGAGAAAGGATGTTTTCTATGTGGAGACGAATAAAGAAGCTGTTGCTGATGACGAGAAGAAGTCTGATGGTTTTCTGAACATTACCAGTACGGATGATGCTAGTTTGAATAAGAGGACGGATGTTAGTCTGACCAAGAAAGATGATGGGGCTTCTCGACGAAGCTTGAGTTCCAAGCAGAAGACGAAAAAATCTGGCCGGACTTCACGTAGTAAGATCCGTGGTAAGCCGAAGGTAAGTAAAGAGGTACTTGAGACTAAGGATTTGGATGATGAGCAAGATCCTCAACTTCCAATGACAAATGCTACTTATGGTAAGCTTCTTGGTCCCTTTGGATCACTAGAGGATAGAGTTCTTGAATGGAGCCCACATAGACGGTCTGGGACTTGCGACCGGAAATCAGATTTTAAACGCTTTGTTTGGTCAAGGAGATTTGTCCTTGTATTCCACGAGCTATCAATGACTGGCGCTCCAATCTCAATGATGGAGCTGGCTTCAGAGCTTTTGAGCTGTGGTGCAACAGTCTCCGCAGTAGTTCTCAGCAGGAGGGGTGGATTGATGCAAGAGCTCAATAGGAGAAGGATCAAAGTGGTCGAAGACAAAGGAGAACTCAGCTTCAAGACCGCCATGAAAGCAGATTTGGTCATTGCAGGATCAGCAGTATGTACCTCATGGATAGGTAAGAATTCATTATGTGATTTATGAACTACTAATTTAAAATCAAAGGAAATCAGAACTTAATTATTGTACTTCCATTTGTCGCAGATCAATACATGAATCATTTTCCAGCTGGTGGAAGTCAAATAGCTTGGTGGATAATGGAAAATCGACGAGAATACTTTGATCGAGCGAAGCCAGTACTTGACCGAGTGAAAATGCTGATTTTCTTATCTGAATCACAGAGTAGACAATGGTTAACATGGTGCGAGGAGGAGCATATAAAGCTTAGATCACAACCAGTAATTGTTCCACTCTCTGTAAATGATGAGTTAGCTTTTGTAGCTGGAATTCCTTCCTCACTCAACACACCAACGCTTTCTCCAGAGAAAATGAGGGAGAAGAGACAAATATTACGGGAATCAGTGAGAACAGTGTTAGGTTTAACAGATGCAGATATGCTTGTGATGTCTCTTAGCAGCATAAACCCAGGAAAGGGACAACTTCTTCTCCTTGAATCTATTGCCTTAGCACTTGATGAGAGAGAACAAGAAGCTTCAAGGAATCACAAGGGCATCATTAGGAAAGAAAAGGTTAGTCACTCCAGCAAACATCGTTTAAGAGGTTCATCCCGACAGATGAAAAGTGTTTCTCTTACACTTGACAATGGTGTAAGAAGACAGAAGCAAGAACTTAAAGTTCTTCTAGGATCAGTGGGTTCAAAGAGCAACAAAGTTGGATACGTTCAAGAGATGTTAAGCTTCTTATCAAACAACGGAAACTTGTCTAAGTCAGTTATGTGGACTCCAGCAACAACTCGCGTTGCTTCTTTATACTCTGCAGCAGATGTCTACGTTACAAACTCCCAGGTTATCCTCCTTAGACCTCAAAAAATATAATTAGATGCATGTACAGTTTCGCTCAGAAGCTAGTATATATTAGGTTCCATTTCGGTTTGACCATTTCAATTTTGTTTTGTTAGTTTTATAATTGAATATTCTTTTACAGGGAGTTGGTGAAACATTTGGGAGAGTAACTATCGAAGCAATGGCTTATGGACTGGCAGTGGTGGGAACAGACGCAGGAGGAACCAAAGAGATGGTGCAACACAACGTGACTGGTCTGCTTCACTCGATGGGACGATCAGGTAACAAGGAATTGGCTCATAACCTCTTGTTTCTACTGAGAAATCCAGACGCAAGGCTACAATTGGGGAATGAAGGACGCAAAAAGGTTGAGAAAATGTACATGAAGCAACATATGTACAAACGTTTCGTCGATGTTCTTGTCAAATGCATGAGACCATAAACACTTTAGTTCATCACAGAATTATTGAGTAAAAAAAAACTGAAATTTTGTTTGTGGAGTTATTGGATTTTGGGGAACATATTCATAGAATCTGAAGGTTTCTGTAGTTCAAGTGGGTCATATTTTCAATTGTTAGCATATCGACTGAAGGTTTAGAGTAATTGAGTAAAGATAAAAATGTAGCTTCCAAAGACAAGCTATTATAGGACAGAGATCACAACTTATGAATTAGAACATGTCAGTGTTTTATACATCAATGCTATGTTTCTCTGTATTGATACACTTGCTAGGTCTTCGATTGGACAGCTTCATAAACCAGAATCTCTGGTCGAAGGTTCCTTTCTGCAAAGAATCTGATCACATTCTCCCAGTTACCAACATCCTGTATAGCATGCACAAAACGTGTCAATCATGTCTGGCCTATCTAAATTCACAATTTAAAACTGTTTCGTCTTACCTCTCCTGCTAAAGACTCTCGTGTGAGATTGACCCACCGGTTTTCTTCATAAGCTATACAAATGTGTTCTTCTTCTCCACCAGAACCAACCTGCAGCAACATAAGTTCAGACTGTAACAGATAGATACAGAAGAACAATAAGACAAAACAAACAATTTTTACCCTGTTTCCAGAGTTTACCATTGATACAAGTCGGTAGTTAGTGTTTGGCTCTAAGCCTACGTATAGCCTGCTGATATCTATCTCCCAGTCCAAAGCCTTCATTGTTTCAGATATTTCTTTTTTAGTTTCACTCTTCTCCCATTCTAACACTAGTGTTCCAAACCCACAAAACACCAACAAAGTTTTATTATAAGCATTATAAATGAAAGAAGCACATAAGATCACAATCATGGTGGTCAAAAACTTACCAATTATGAAGATAGGTGGGCATCTACTTATAATATGATGAACAAAGTTCGACTCTCCACAACCGACTGTTTCAGTGTCACATGACTTTCGATATTCCATGCGGATCACCCTAAGTATGTCCACAAACTTTATACTCTCAAGCGCACACTGCATATATTTAAGCACATGACAGCTTTATAAAAGGATGTACCAGTTTCTGCAAGAAAGATAAAGAGATAAATAAATGAAACATACCTTGAGGTGTCTGATTGAATCTGCAGCCATAACAATAACATACGAACTTTCCTCTGGATAATTTGTAATCCTTCTGCATTTTCGACAACTCATTCTTTCATTCCCCACAACCGTGAAAAGGCGGGTAACCATACTTTCTCTTTCTGGATATTTCCAACAACACCAAAACTCAAGGATGGCCACAACTACCTTAGCAGCATCACTAGACTGCAAAGAGTAAAACATAGAAAACCTTTAGAACAACAATTACACTTATGGACAAAAAAAGTTGATATACAATTCTTCGAAACTTTATCTTCTTCACACCAACCATGGGAATAACTTCTTCTAGGGAAATAAGTAACTCGCTCAATAGGTAACTGTAGACTCCGTCATTGTCTATCACCTCAAACACCAAAGCAGTAAACAAATTTTGTATCGAAGAAGGAACTTGTTGTTCCAGGTGGGCTTGAAATGGTTTCATATTGTTCTTCAAATCTTCTTTGAGTACCTTAATTCTCAAGAGAGCCTGCAACACCACATATTTTTGTGAACTTATCAAAAAGAAGCGAAGAGATATAGAATGAGTTGAATCAGAAGATGAGAGTTTAGGTATAAACTAATTCTTTTTTTTTATTGGTAACTGATTTACCTTTAGCGTCATGTCAAGAGCTGAACAGTACTTGGCTACAGCACCTCCAAGTGCCGACAATGAAGCTTCTCCAAGCATGTTTAGCATATCTTGAAAATGACGAATGAAAGAAATTAGAATTATGCATCTCAAAACAATATTCAAATTATTAGTCAATGAAGAAGCTTTTAGACAACCATAATTATCTTGGGTAGCGTCCTCTTGATTTTGAGTATTGGATGAATGTTCCAGTCGACCCCTCTCACTTGCAAGAGCATCTTCTTGTTCCATAGAATCTTCTTCCATCGATGGCGATGTACTTTCCGGTTCAAGTTTGACAGAAGGTTTACTGTACCTGTAAGAACTCGTATTGTTTAGAGAAAACCGGAAAACAATTTATCAACATGCAAGATAATGAAAATTAAAGTACTTACCATTCAACAGTCTTGCCACGGAGGCTATACTTGCTCGTTGAAGTTCTCTGTTACACCATGAAGCCCACTCATTCTTACAAGCAATTTGGGGAAAATAATTCTCTTGTATTGGATAATGAATATGTAATATATAAACAAAGCAGAGAAGTGGAAGCCTAAAAGTAAAGAAACAAAATCCAAATGGAAGATTTTATCCCAAGATAAAAAATTGTTATTGACCTGTTCAGAGAAGTTAAATCAAGAGTACTAATAATAGTTTAGGAATTGAAAGACCTTGTTTCGTTTATCATTCTTCTTCTGTGATTGTGACTTCTTCTCCTCCTCGAATGAAAGATCTGCTGCTACTGCATCTAACTTGGCTCTGTCCTCCATATTTCTAATTTCATTCTAGATGAGAAGAGGCATAAAAAAATATTAGAAACAATATAAAGGTCAAATCAGACATGAAATGAAAGCTGTCAGTATATAACCAACCAGTAAGAAGGGTTTCATCAGTTGAAGGATATCAGTGCGGTTGTCATAAACAGAAAGCCTGACTAGGTTGTTTAGCAAACTTATCCTTGAATTATCAATTAACAAAATCTTTGAGTCGATTAGAAGAACCTGCAAGTCAAGTAGAAAATTTTATTAAGATGGAGTGAATATGTTATTCTGCTGTTAATGAAGAATACTACAGCCATGAATGAACCTTGTGGGTGACCACTGATTTCAGAAGGCCTATGGACTGCAACACTTTGTCGTCACTAAGAATTTTTTGGTCACGTATAAGGTTCAAGCAGTCTTCTAAATCAGGGACATCAAATGTTGGATGCAATGCTCCTTCCAAAACATCTCGTACTGCACACAAGAATATTTTTGTAGCGAGGGAATTTTCGGGGACTCTCTCTTCACACCTATCACATAATAGACATGCATATCTGATCCACTGATCTTCCTGCAGATTCCGTCTCCTTTCATCTTCACTCACACATATGTTCTGGATTGCAGTAAGAGCTGCTTCATAATCTAAGACCAGTACTTTCTTTGCATATTTGGTTCCCAAATTCCGACATGTGAACTGAACAGCTTTGAGAACAGCTACCCATATATCAATATTGTGCTCCCTGATAGATCTGGGAAAGGGCCTATCTACTGAATTGTTGTCAGTTAGCCAAGATATGATATCATCCCCCTGAGCATGTGCCTTGGCGTAGTGAACATTGGGATCAAAAACATTGATTGTCCCATCATCATTTAATGGAGCATTATTGCTTTTCAGCAGTCTTCTATCCAGAAGCAGATGTGAAAGCTGAAGGTCGAAATCGATCTTCTCTTTAACCCGAGTTTGACCCAAGAAACTGTCTACTGCACTGGAAACCACATTTGTACCATCATCCCTTTCGCACTTTACGTTTTTCAGAAAGTCTAGGATTTGACCGAGTTCATGACATTCCAGGAAACAGATACTCTGAGGTGTTTCCACTAGGTGAGAATCGAGAAGACTCTGTTTGGGAATTTCAAACTGTCCAAGATGCTTAACCGGAAAACGCATCAGCCAGTCACGAATGCTACAAGATAATGTTTTCTGCTCACAAAGCAAGACAAGGATCAATTTGATTTCCTCGAGCAATTTACCACGCTCTTCATCCGCAGCTAAAGGCCATTCTCCGGACCATCCATTCTTACATTTAGCTGTAAACGATTTCACATATGCGAACTGGTTCTTGATCATTTCAACAGCAGCTACTGCATCCACTGGTTTCCAACCTCCAATCGAAATCTTACGAGCCCAGTCCTTCCCTATTCTCTGAACCCTATCCTTTTCTGTAGAAGGTTTAATATCTGCAGCATGTTCTTGTTCAAAATGATTCTTACATTCTTCAGCACTAGAGAAACGTTTCCAACAACACATCCAGAATGTCCATGTCCTGTCTCTCCTTGCAGAAGCAAGAGCTTTCTCCAAAGCATCTAGTCCCGCTTTGTAACGTTCTGCTCCCTTGACAAATCTTATAAGCTTTGCAATGCTTACTTTCATAAAGTCCCTTTTGACCTTAACATCCAATCCCATCCAATACGTCCTCAACCCTTCAAACTCATCCTCACGTGGGTCTGGACTTTTCTTTGACTCCAAATGCTTTGGTACAGATTTTATCTTCATAATAGAACCAACTACTAGAGTCTTGGAAGAAGCGATCTTGGACTCTGCATCTTCGATTATTCTCAACATTCCCTTCTTTGATTCCTTCAATCGTATCTGCTTAGCAACAGAGTCGGATTCATCTGGGAAGGAAACAGATAAAGCTTGTTTTGCTTTCTTCAAACACTTCTTGTGATACAATACTGAACCAAGCATGTTGGCTAATACGTGGAATGATTTCGCACAGACTGGTGATAACCTATCATCTACCGTGTAGCACTCAAGAGTTCCCAAAATGTAAGTGAATTTCACATTAGGGTCCTTTGTTTGGTGCGTTAGCTGTAAGAAGATTTGACCTTGTTTGAGACGAATGAGCCATGCGTTCTCATCTTCCCAATGGACTTGAATCAAATCTTCAAGTATCTCCATAGCCTTGAAGTACTCTCCTTTAGCGATGTGATGTCTAGCATCTTTGAAGAGTTTGCCATCCTTGAAAGAAGAAGAAGACTCCATTGTACACGATCCTCAAAAGCTTTCTAGGGTTTTCTTTTCTTGCTTCAGAGAGAAGAAACTGTGAAGAGCGGGGTGAAAAAAAAAATGCGACGAAAATAACAGAACTGTATCATCAAAAGAAGTTGGCTTTTATAACGTGAGAGCCACGTGACCCAGTTTTGAGCATTGGGGAATTGTGTCGAACACCTTGTGTGCAAAATCTGTGGTACACTCAACAGCTTCGAATTGGTAGTTAAATCCATGAATAGATCAACAAAAGAAAACCCAGAATTTGTATAAAGCTTCGATTTTTGCTTAAGAATTGAATATACAGTGTTCTTCATGTTGGTGATGAAAAAATTCGGACTTGAAAGTTGAAAAAAAAAAATTGTTTTTTTTCTTTTCAGAACCACGCACGTTGAATCAATTAATGGATACGATTAGAAGAAACAATGGACTATATCGTAGTTCTGGGCTTTCTTATCTAGGCCCGTTAACATTTTGTAGTTTTTTTATAATTTTGGTTTGTTAAATATATTCGATCTTTTTTTTGGGCTTAGCCCACTGATTCATATTTGATTCTGAAATATTCATCATATTGTCCATTTTGATCAATTTTAACATATAATATTGCACTATGCATTTAGATTATTTGTTGAAGCAAACACACAAAATTGGAACTCAGAAGTTTACGAATATAATGAAATGTACCATATCAAATGTAATAGTGTTGTACCTTTCTTTGTGATATTTTGTTTAATGACACCTCTATTTTTATATGTACTAGAAAACCCCTCTTTTGTGATATTCTTGTTTAATTAAACCTCTGTTTTCTTTTTGTGATTCTCTTAGAAGTTAGTTGTTCTTTGTGCATGTGATTTTATTTAAATATATATATATATATATAGGGAAAAAGAGGCATGCATGAAAATATTTAAAGTTTACGTGTTCCTTTAAACAAACAAGCAATGAGGTGAGGATGTAAATTTCGTCGAGCCATATGACTCACTATATCATATGAAATTACTCATTTCCTATAAATATTTTATGCTAATTCTCTCTTCTTCTTTTTTTTTATAAACTAAATAAAAGAAGATGCGTGGAAATATTAAAGTTTACGTGTTCCTTTACATATGAGGATAGAAGTTTCGTTGAGTTATCTATATGACTCACTTAATCATCTAAATTACTCAATTTTCTATAAACCAAATTGTAGGAAATTAATCATATTATTACGCTCTTTTTACATGTACATGACTAATATTAACATTTAATAAAATGAGGTAAACCTATATATGTATATTTTATATTATACGTCTATATAGTTTTTAAAAAACAAATTGTTTAACTTCTATTCTCTATACACAATAATTAATATTTTACCATGTTGATTAATATAACTCGAACTAGCTTGATTAGAATAATAAATCTATTATCAAAAGAAAAAGTAAAATTATGATCAGAACTAAGACATTAGGGAAATGGCTGCAGATTCATATATCTATTTAATTTTCTTGCAACTAAATTTTATTGTCTTTACTTCAATTCTTGATTCTTCACTTTTCTTGTTAGTGCTATCAAGTTGTGGTGGGAATTAACCCTCTTTTCCAAGATTTTTAAAATTAAAGTATTAATTTTTTTTATTTGCAAACCAGTTTTTTCAAACATAAGAGTAATTTAGGAAGCCAAAGATGGAACGTTAATAAGATCACGTTACACCCAATTTGATAATGAGACCAATGGACATCTTGACCACTAATGACTCGAGCTCACTTAGTCATTTAATTTGAAACGACTCCCAAATAAAATATCTTGTAACTTTGCCAAAATGTGTATACCAACTAAACTAAAAAATATATATTTCATATATACATGTTGAGCTAGGTACATGCATTTCCTACAATATACTAGTATTTAGATCATAAATCATACTACTGTTTTTAAGATCCAACATTAGTCTACACTCTACGTACATACGTGTAAAATCTCTACTAATTATGAAGGTTATAAATATTGTAAGTAATTTATTTTTCCAAATACAAGTATAATTGTTTATCGGTTAAACCAAAAATTAAACAAAAACATATGAGTTTTATATTATTGGTTTTTAACATCCAGCTGTAGTACACCGTAGATATGATATCAGAAGTTCAATGTGGATTATACGTATAAAATTAGTAAACTTTTGCTTTTTTGGTTTATATATATACACATTCTTCCTCACATATTTTCACCATCACTGGTTTAAGGAATCATCTCTCAAAACATAAAACACAAATCTGCTAAGTATTAGAAAAGCTCGTCAAGTTCTTCTTCTCATCAAAACATGGCGGCTTGTGGTATGTCTTCTCTCCTTCTTGATTTTTCATGTTATGTCAGTTTATTGCTTCGTCTTCTTCCTATAATTACTCTCGAACAAATTTGTTTGGATAACGACATTTTTATTTAATTTATTACGGTAATATCTTTGCAGGTAGAGATGACTTCACATACAATCCTTTTGTTCATCCTCAAGGAGAGCATAAGGCCACTATGATCTGGCTGCATGATAAGGATGAAAACCATTTTGAGTAACGTTTATATCATCAGATGACTTGTTTTGCATCGTTACATATGTTTCATTTCTTCTAATTCCATGTTTTGAAAAAACTCTTTCATTCGTATTGCACATGACCGGAATATACTCTTTTGTATAGATTAATCATAGAAGCTTCAAATTATTGCTTATCTTATTTGTGTTTATATATTCTGTTTGCAGTCCAGTTAATTTTGCGAAATCTATGAATCTTGAAAATGTAAGTATCCATGGTGAAAACCCACTAAATTAAATACCTCTTAATTTTTGTTAATTTACAGCATGAATTTAATTATTTTACATATATATATATATATAGGTCAGATGGATATGTCCACCTATGGTTTACACAAATACATGTGAGATACATTATCTTCTTGGCTTATATACTCACATATTTATCTCGCAAATATTATGTGATGTCATATTAATTAATTTACACACAATTAATTAGAATATTTCTTTGTTGAATCAGCTTACGACTTCGGATGTAACATCAAACAAGATGATCAAAAGACATTAGATCTCGCAGCTACCCTTGTTGCTAGTCTTTTCTCGAGTGAACCACAAAATGGTATATTATAATTATTCGCCTTATTAATCTTTTGGTCTCTGCATGAAATATTTTTTCTTTAAAATGTTATATCACATTAGAAAATATATAGTATTTTTTTCCCTTTTTAGAAAATCTTTAGAAATATAAATGTTAGGCTCTTTCTTTCTTTCTTTCTTACACATATCTACTGTAACAGCCTATGTAATATACATGCATCAGATCCTCTAGCTAATAAATCACAAAACTTTGATGTAGTCATAAAAGGAGTAGGAGGTTCTGGGATGGGTGCAGTAGCAGCTCTCCACTTTGCAAGAAACTGTGCTCTTGGACATTATCCTATCAATCCCCAAGTTGTTGTTAGCATGGATGGGTGGCTTTCTATTGTGGGGTATAATTATTAATTATATAATCACTTATCTCTATGTATTAGATTTAAAAACTTAAGCTTACGTTTAAATACCCTATCATCGAATGATGTATGACTAAATTACTCAACCTTGTAGGAGCATAAAAAGCAGTGTAGAAGCTACAGTTGGGGCTGCGGCTCGTGCTGCATCGCAGTCAATCTTACTTACCCATGGAACTGGTAAATCTATATATGTGTTCTATATATTTTTTCCTTTGTAGATATAGTGAGCACGATCGAGACAACTCTTTATGATTGTAGGTTACTCAGAGCATCTTAGACTTCCTTACACCCGTGATGACGAAGTTGTTGTGTCCCTTAAAGAGGCTGGCTTTGGAGAAGTCATGTTCGTACCATACTCAAAGTCAAGGTATATACACATTGATTATTTTACCACTAATTAGCTTTGCTTTATATATGTATACTTTTTTTTTGTTTATTTGAACATACTTTTTTATAAGTTTCTTGAATTATATGTCAATGTGTAGCCTTAGAGAAATGGTCATCAAGTCGCTCCTACCGTAAGAGATGAAGCTCCCAATCTCATCCAGACTAATAATAAAGCTCTACCATATAAAAACCGTGCGCATTATCTAGTGAATAGTGATTTATATATTTTATTTGTTAGCGAGACTCATGAATAATAAGTTAGCTGATGTTTAAACTTTATGGTAAATTTATCATCAAGTACTTGTAACAACTTTTTATTTATAAATAAAGAATCAAATATCTATTAATATATCTGGTAATGAGTATATGGTGTGATTATATATGATGATTATAAATATAACTACGTCTGTACAATTTAGCTTTATTAATTGTTTAATTTTTTATGATTAAAACAAAAAAATTACAGTGTCAATTAATGAATTAATAGGATTGAAACTCATATACTGTATATGAAAAGTAAAGTAAAATTAGGTAGAAATAAGACATTGGGCATATAGTACCTTTGTAGTCTTGCAGATTAATCTATTGTTTCCAATCAAACATTTTTATTGTTTTTCCTTCTTGATTCCTCACTTCTTCTGTTTTCACTAATTTGGTGTTATCAAGTTGTGGTGACCTTTTCCAATATACAGCAAAAGAAAAAGAGTGGCAATTAAACAAGCCAAGTTTTTCAACGTAAGAGTAATACTGAAAGTCAAATGTATGGAAAGTTAATTAGTACACCAATTTGATAAACGAGAAATTTAAAATATATGTTATTTCATGAAAAGTATAGGAATTTATTTACCAAATCTTTTTTTCTTGTTCAATGTTCAGTTTTTTTTTTTTTAAACAGTTTTTTTTTTGTTTTTAGAATCCACCAAAATAAGGATGAATCGCAATTGAACCAAATTAACAATTGAATTCAAGGTAGCTTTCAGCTTTCGACAACATCCCGTCGTATTAAAGATCAGAGAGCTATTTGTGCATGCATGTGACGATTTTACAAAATAAATAAATAAAAATATGAAGAAGATGCATGCATGGAAATATCAAAGTTTTATACGTGGTCCTTTGCATAAACAATGAGGATGGAAATTTTGTTGAGCTATATGTATGTATATATGACTCACTTAATCATCTGACTTACTCATTTCCTATAAATATTTGAAGTAAATTGTAGGAAACTAATCATATTACGCTCTTCTTACATGTACATGTCTAATATTAATAACATTTATAAAATGAGGTAAACCTATACATATTTGGTATTATATATACATATATATATGTATACAGATTTTTTACGAAAAATTGTTTAACTTCCTTTCTCTATACACAATCATTCAATATTTTACCATGTTAATTAATATAACTATAGATCAGAATCATAAATGTATTATGAAAAGAAAAAGTATAATCAGTATCAGAACTAAGACATTAGGTAAATAAAACGGCTACAAATTGATCTATTTTTTCTTTGAAACTAAATTTTATTGTTTTTCCTTCTTGATTCTTCACTTTTCTTGTTTTAGTGCTAGCAAGTTGTGGTGGTAATTAACCTCTTTTCCAAGATTTCTAACAGAACAAAAAGTATTCAAAGTTTTTGTCAAGCCAGTTTTTTCAAACATAAGAGTAATTTAGGAAGCCAAATTAAAGATGGAACGTTTAATTAGTACACGGTACACCAATTTGATAATGAGACCAATATATTGGACATCTTGACCACTAATTAATGACTCACCTAGTCATTTGAAACGACTCCCAAAGTAACTTTTGCAAAATGTGTATACCAACTATATATTCAAAAAATAATATTTGATATTTACATATGGAGCTAGCGGTACATGCATATGTCCTAAACTATAGAATTTAGAAAATAAATGATGTTATCGGTTTTTAAGATCCAACATTAGTCTATACTAATTATGAAATTTTATCAATATTTTAATTTATTAATTTTCCAAATAAAAGTATAATTTTTATCAGTTTAACTTAACTAAAAACGTATAAGTTTATATTATTGGTTTCTAAGATCCAGCTGTGGTACACCGTAGATATCATAAGTTCAATTTGGATGATACGTATAAAGTTAGAAGAAAAGAAAAAGAAATGGAATATTCTCTTCAATTACATCATGTTTTTGCTTTTCTGGTTTATAAATACACATTGTTCCTCACATATTTTCACCATCACTGGTTTTTGGAATCATCTCTCCAAACATAGAACACAAATCAGCTGCTAAGTATTAGAAAAGCTAGTCAAGTTCTTCTCATCATCAAGACATGGCGGCTTCTGGTTCTGGTATGTCTTGTTTCCTTCTTGATTTTTCATGTTATGTTAGTTTATTGTGTCGTCTTCTTTTCTTGTTCACAATCACACTTGATAAGGTGTATATTCCCAACTCTAAGTTTTTAAGATGAAATGAAAGAAATCTCCAATCATTTTTAAAAACTAAAATCTCTTTTTATAATTGAAATCCCCAACAATTTTTTTTTCTTTTTTTAAAGCATGATTTTGTTGATTTTTTCAGAAGAACGTGCATGTTATTTTGAAATGTTCCTTAGTGCATATTCCTATTAAAACTCTAAAACAATTTTGATTGGATAATGACATTTTTTTATTATGGTTATAATATCTTTGCAGTTAGGTACTATAGTAGAACTGGACCAGACGGAGATGACTTCCAATGCGATCCTTTTGTTCAACCTCAAGGAGAACATAAGGCCACTATTGTCTGGCTGCATGATAAGGATGATTACTATTTCGAGTAACGTTTTACATTACTTAATTTTACAATGATTAATCCATGTTTTGGAAAACTCTTTTTTTTTTTTCACGTCTTACGTACACATGAACGGAATATTCTGTGTTTTCATTGTCTAACTAATCATAGAAATTTCTTTATCGCTTATCTTACTTTTGTGTTTATATTATGTTTGCAGTTCAGTTAAGTTTGCGAAAACTTTGAATCTTGAAAATGTAAGTATCCATGGTAAAAACCCACTAAATAACTATTAATTTTGTTTACAGCATGACTTTAATTATCTTGCATATTATATAGGTCAGGTGGATATGTCCAGCTATGGTTTACACAAATACATGTGAGATACTTTAACTTCAATTCTTGGCTTATATACTCATATGTTTATCTCGCAAACATTATGTGATGTCATATTAATTAAACTACAAATAATTTATTAGAAAAATTCTATGTTGAATCAGCTAATTACGACTTCGGATGTAATATCAAACGAGATTCTCAAGAGACATTAGATTCCGCAGCTACCCTTGTTGCTAGTCTTTTCTCGCGTGAACCACCAAATGGTATATTATTATCTTTTGGTCCTGCATGAAAAAGCTCTTTGTTTCTTACATATTAAAACATGATGTGTAATTAATAAGCATCAGATCCTCTAGCTAATACATTAATCACAAAACTTTGATGTAGTCATAAAAGGAGTAGGAGGTTCGGGCATGGGTGCAGTAGCAGCTCTCCACTTTGCAAGAAACTGTGCTCTTGGACATTATCCTATGAATCCCCAACTTGTTGTCGGAATTGATGGATGGCTTTCTATTGCGGGGTATAATATTCTTTATACAATCATATAATCACTCATCTCTATTTTGATTAGATTCTAAAACTTAAGCTCACGTTTTAAGTACCCCATCGAGTGATATGTATGAGTCATAAATGAATAAATTACTCAACCTTTGTAGGAGCCTCAAAAGCAGTATAGACGCTACAGTTGGGGCTGCGGCTCGTGCTGCATCGCAGTCCATCTTACTTGCCCATGAAACTGGTAAATCTATATATATGTATCTATATTATTATGAGCACCATCGAGATAATGCTATGTATTATGCTAACTCTTTATGATTGTAGATGTCTCAGATGATCGTAGGCTTCCTTACACCTGTGATGAAGAAGTTGTTGTGTCCCTTAGAGAGGCTGGCTTTGGAGAAGTCATGTTCGTACCATACTTAAGGTATATAAACAATTAAACATTGATTATGTTGACTAATAATTAGCTTTGCTTCAGTTTTTTTGACAAAAAGTTTCTAAGTTTCTTGAGTTATATGCCAATGTGTGTAGCCTTAGAAGAATGGTCATCAGGTCGCTCTTAGCGTAAGAGATGAAGCTCCCAATCATCAAGACTAAATAAATCTCTACCATATAAAGAATTAAAGACCGTGCGCATTATATATATATATCATCGTTTGTTTTATTTGTTATGAGAGTGACTCATGGGATATATATGTAATAAGTTATATGATTTTTAAACTCTATGGTATAGTTTGTGTTTCCTTCTCCTTTCTTCACTTATTCATCAAGTTGTGGTAACTTTTATTAGAAATAAAGAAATTATTATCTATTAATATATCTGGTAATGAACCATCATTAATAAATAATAAATTATTGACCTTAAGATATATCAATCTTCTCATTATAGCTTCTAATTTTATGTAATATGGATAATGAAGAACTCTAGCTAATTAATCGCTAAATATATGATATTCATGTAGCCATAAAAGGAGTAGGAGATTTTGGGATGGGTGCAGCAGTTGCACTCCAGTTTGTTGCTCTTGGACATTATTCACAAACCCTCGAGTTGTTGTTGGCATTAACGGGTGGCTCTCTATTGCGGGATATATATTATATACTCTTATCTCAACATTTATTTCTTAAGAAACTAATTAACGTTACGTTTTCATCATATACCAATTTGATGATATATATGAGATCATATGAAAGACTAATTAATTACTCAACCTCCTTGCAGGAGCTTAAAAAGCAGAATAGTAGCTATAACTGGTGCTTCAGCTCGTGAGCTGCATCGCAGTCGATCTTACTTACCTATTTCTTACAAGCCTTTTATTTCAAACATGGGCATAGGAAGCCAATTAACGTAAATTGGTTATGACAACATGTGTGTTATTATTACTTATTGGTGATAAGGCTTATCTCTGATTATATTAGCCTTTTTATTTGTTTTATTTTCTTTCATCATACAAAATTTAATTAAATCATTTCCCATTTTAAGTAGTAATCAGAAAGAGGTGTGTAATTACAAGAAAATTAGAACTTCGTCATTTATTTCCTCAAAGCAACATGGAACCAATCCATGTTTAACATGGTTTGCGGTTAAACAATTTAATTATTATTTCCTTCTTGCATGTTTCTTCACCTTTCAATCTTTCATATTGTCAAGTTTTGGTAAACTTTTCCAAAATAGCAAAAAAGCTAACAAATAGAGTTTTTATTTTATTTTATTTTGTTGTCAAACCACTTATTGTTTTTATTTTTTTTAAAAGAGAGATAGAAACTAAAATTAGTAAACTAATTTCATATGTGTGATATTATTTATTTACTTATAACTATTTTTTAGCACTTGACTTATTGTTCGATTCCCTTGTTGTCCTATATATATATACGTACTCCTATGCAAAAGTTTACGTCAATGATATTTACCATATTATACAGTATATAGAGAAATAAGAGATCAAAGAAACCGCACAAATTACGTCAATCACAAAAATATAGTACTAATTATGAAAAAATTATTACCTAAAAACTACCAAAAAAAATTATTATCTAAAATGTGCTTCGGATCTAATTTGGCAAAAACAAAATGCAAATTGTGAATGTAAGCTTTTTAACAAATCTAGTTTATATTAAACTAGGAAAGTAAAATTAATATTATAAAATATACAACATTTTATAATTAAATCTTTATACGCTTTATTTACATAATAATACTAATACATTGATGTAGTCTACTGGTAAACTAGTTGCATATTATATCAACATAATCCTGGTTTAAAACTATTCTCTAACATAGTCTTTGTTTTGAGAAAGAATTAAATATTTTTACAATAAATGTGAAAGCCATTAAATTTCGCATAAAAATCTTGCAAAATACTAATATTGATTATAGATGTCTGTCTTTATAACAAAAACAAACTCAACAGATGTGTTTTAACGAAGATACTTACTTTATATCTCACATTTTTGAAAATATAGTACTTTATAATATTAATATTTATTTTGTGTATATTAAGCTCTCTCATTAATATCTCACCTAAAATGGTCTCTCATTAATATGTGTAATGGATATTACAGGACATCCTCATGCTTCAACTTCAAATAAGTGTCTTAAAAATTGATTAATATTAAAACTAAAGACATCCTCATGCTTCAATTTCAAATAAGTGTCTTAAAAATTGATTAATATTAAAACTAAAGACGCTCTTTTTTTTTTGAGATGCAAAGTGGCTATAGGAAGACATATCTCTCAAGAGAGACACTTTCGTTAATTCTTATTATTACTTTTTTAATTAATTCATTTTTTTTTTAAAAATACACTCACAAAAAATGTGCAATGAATGTGCTAATCAAAGCTTTGTTTATTGGTCTAAACACACTAGCGATCTTCAAGTAAAGCTTTGTTTCTTTTTGAGGCACACCCTTCTCTTTCTAATTTAAGATTAAGCTAACAACATCTTTTTAATGTTGCTTAACACTAATATACAAACATCTAGACATGTATATATACACTTAACGCAAACATACCTATTGTGCTCACAAAAAAATGAAATAAACATGATTTCATTTATATCAACAAATTCAAATGCAAACAAAAACAAAATGCATGCAAATGAAAGTGTCTTGAAGTTCTTTATGTACCAGAATTGAAAAGTTAGCATATAAATATATATATGTTTTTATATACCGTAATAAAAGTAAAAGTTATGTTGTTTGTTTCCTATAATGTAATGAAATAAATAAATATATATATTTTTATCTACCGACATCTAACCACAAATGAACAAATACATTGTATTCATGTGTTATGCAATGAATATTTAACTAAAATATGAACTATATTTTTTAAATTAACAAATATAATTTTTCATGTTGGTATTTACGTTAAATAAATTAAATATTCATGGTTATATATTTAGCTGATTCGAGAGTTTTGCAATATTATTGAAATGTGCATATAGGCATGAACGATGGAGCTTTGGATTGGACGGTTTTCTTAATTGTAGTTGAACATTATATGTATATAAGCAGTTTTTTTTTTCACCTCATTTTAATTATTCATGTCACGCACTCATATGATAAAATTTAGAATTATATGATAAAATTTAAGATTTGATTAACTACACTTATTAAACTGGCAATGGTGATAAGCTTTTATCATATACCGCACCTTGAGAGTCACATGTATGGTATTTTTGTCTTTGAAATGAATAAATGAAAAAATAGTATTATTGATAGTCAGAGTAGTTGTATTAAACGAGTATTTCTAAGCAGGAAGTTGGTTGAACACTTTTTGGCTAGAAAGTATAAAAACAACATTTTTTGTATTTTTCTCATAGTTCGTCACTGATGCATTTTAACTTCATTTTGTCGCAGTTTAAGCTGAAAAGAAATCAATAATATCGAAACTCGCTTGTAGTACATGCATGCTTTCTGGACATGGTTTCGAACTTGCGATGTTAGAGATAAGTCTATTCGACATTTGGTCAGAGGATGGTTGAGTAAGAAACTCTGATAGAGGAACTAATTATCACTAAAATTGTCTTGTATGACTTTATGATTTTACCTTTAGTGTTTATTTTTAATATATTTTTTGGATTTTCATGTTAGTGATACATGAGACACGGTTTCAAATTTTATATAAAAGAGAAATAACAACTCAAACTTCCAAAATTGTTAAATTGTCAACATCGTATAAAAAATTATACATACTCCAAAAAGAAAATTTAGTTTGGATCAACTCCACAGTCGCAAACATTACTCTTAAAAAAAGGAGAGAGATTCACGGTGGTTCGAGCTAGATTTATATGGCTCTAAGCACACTCACAATCCTCTCACACATAAATTAATAAACTAATTTTTTTTTTTGAAAAATATAAGGTACCACTAATATTTTAATGGGGAATTCTCTTAAATACAGTTTTCCCCGAAATACCACAAAACTTAAACTTAAATTTTTAACACTAAAAACTAATTTCTACATCCTAAATACAAAACTCTACCCCTAAAAACTATCCCCTAAAATTATACTCTAAATGTAAATATTCAACCCAAACATAAAAAAAATAATAATTTACATCTTCAAAATTCTACTTTTTATGTTTATAATATTTTTGGAAAAAATAAATTTTTGTGATATTTTTGGAAAAAAAAAAACTTTTGTGATATTTTTGGAAAAAAAAACTTTGTGATATTTTTGAAAAAAAAAATGATAGTACTTTTGAAAAAATACTTAAAAATGCTATCCAACGAAATTTTCTAATTATTTCATAATCATCTATATTTTACCTAACCTTGCAATCAAACCATAGGAAACGAAAGAAGGATACATATTAAAAGACTTGTAAATCACACATGAATCCTAAGACAAGAACATTGTGTTCTCGACATGATCATGAATGCCAAATACTTTAACGGTACCAGGCTTCTTGGTTTTTTTCTCTGGCCTAGTACCTTGGATTTTTATAGTTGGTAATAATGCATTTTAAATTCATGTTGTTGCAGGTTTCCGTGCAACGTTAATCAAAGAGTATCGCGATTCGCTTGTACATGCATGCTTTCTGAACACGGATTTGGAAAACGCAGCATGGTATGTTTGACTTTTTATATAAAATGATACATGATACATTAATACTTTTATAAATTGATATATATATATATATATATATTCTTTATCTTTGTAGGATTATTGATGTTAACAATAAGACCGTTCGACATTTGGTCAGAGGATGGCTCAAGAAGAAACTCTGATAGGAGACTAATTAGCATTAATATTGTGATAGAAGACTATGATTTTACCTTTTGTGTAATTTTTTAATATAATTTGGATTGTAATGTCAGTGATACATGAGACGGTTTGAAATTTTATATAAAAGAGAAACAACAATTCAAACTACAAAATTGTTAAATTGTCAAAATCGTGTAAAAACTATACCGACAGTTCTAGCCTTTGATAAAGGCTCCAAAAATTTAGTTTGGATCAACACGACACTCAGCAAACATTACTCTTACAAGAAAGAGAGAGATTCACGGTGGTTCGAGCTAGATTTATATGGTTGTAAGCACACTCACACCCTCACACATAAATTAAGAAGCTAAAAAATTTGTTTTGAAAAATATAAAGTACCACTAATATTTTAATAAATAATCATACATATTTTATCCAAACCTTAGCAATCAAATCACATGAAACAAAACAAAGATAGTAAAATTAATTACACATGAATCCTAAGACAACAACATTGTGTTCTCGACATGATCATGAATGCCAAATACTTTAACAGTAGCAGGATTCTTGGTTATTTTCTCTGGCCTAGTACCTTGGATTTCAACTCTTCTAAAGCAGTTTCGATTCATGTCATAGTAGTAAACATAGACGGGCTTATCAAAGAAATACCTGTACTGAGTGACAAAGATCTCACCAGCAGGGGTGAAACCTGAGAAGCCTGTGAAATCACCATTTAAGCAAAACAATGGGAGTTCTGGCAAGTCAAAAGTAATCTTGGACCATTCTTGTTTCTCAGTATTCTCAAAAACCCACATACTTGTTAAATCATTGTCGTCGTCGTCCTTCTCCTCGCCGCAGCAACCAATACATACTAACTTCCCTTGGTGGTTTAACAGAGCTCGATCAATTAAAAGGCCACTCGACAATGCTTGTAACATCGGCTCTGGAGCCGAGACATGATAGAATCTTTCGGACCTGATGTGGAAACTGAGCAATACAGTTTCACCACGATCGAAAGTCATCCGGAAGTCAACAGTTTCACCACAGCTTTCCTTTTTCGTAGCCCTAGTCGCTCCGTAGTAGATAGTCCCCTGGATGCAAACCCCGTCCACGGATGGAAGGAGTTGCTCATCATCAATGCCTTGGATTCTCCTCCAAGATTTATCACTACCCAACGTGAAAACATGAAAAGTTTGCGTAAACTCTCGAAAATCAACAAGTATGGACATCACTTTGTATTGATCCATGACAGGGTCGTATCCAAAGTGACAGTACAATCGTCGGAACTCCGTCACTGGGGCTTCTATCACGGGTAGACGAAGGGATTGTCTAGTGGTATGGTTGTATATCGTAACCAGCTGATAAAATATCGAATAACAACAGATCAAACCTCTGACGTAGTGATAGCCGAACGCATGGTAGTCCGGTGATCCAGAGATTGATACAGCGGGTCTGATGCTCTCAGAGAAAGTAGACGAGAATGTGAAGAAAGTTTCAGGCACACAATGGTGGAAGATGAACATGGGAGGCTGATGCTGCTGCTGCTGGTGAGATAATAAAGATCGATTCACGATCGCCTCGATAAAGTCTCTACGGCTGTTGATAATGGTTGACCATTGCTTCGAGACGCATCGGAACCTTACAAGTGACTTTGAAGGGAGTTTCTTGAGTATCTCAACTACGAGATCCAGAGATAGTTGTCTACCTCCCAATCTTCCTTTTTGCATATTCTCTGTTTTTCTCCTTTGGTTAACAATAGACATGGAGGACGACACGACACTCACAGATTACAAAACCGATATGTGAAAGAAATATAGGTTTTTTTTGAGAGAATTGGTTCGAGGAGAAGATATATAGAGGGATATTTATATAACCTTTTAACCTTAGGTTTAGTGGTGATATTGTTATTTTGGCCTTGTAATTGTTTACTTTTTTTCCGGTCAGGAATTTGTATCAGATTTTTTTTGGTAAATAGCAATTTGTATTAGATTAACTCAATAAATATAATACTCCTATTAACAAAACTAAAATTTTTTTAACTTTTTACCAAAAAAATAATAATATAACTCCAACATTATCAAGGGTATCTTACACCCAAGATTTACATATTTTTCCAAAAATACCACATTTTGTTTTAATTTCCAAAAATACTACAAACGTTTTATTTTTCCAAAAATACCATAAATGTAAAAAATTGATTTTTGAAGGTGTAATTTTTTTTTTAATGTTTGGGTTGACTATTTATATTTAGAGTATAGTTTTGAGGGGTATGGTTTACTGTATAGGATTTAGAAATTAATTTGAATGTTAAAATTATTAATTTTCATGGTATTTAAAGAATTCCCCAATTTTCTATTACTTTAAAATATATATATATAATTTTCTATTAATTATAGAGGATTATATGTATTGAAGCGGTTCTAAACGAAGAAAAATAAAAGCGCGCCAACGAGAGAACAAAACCCTAATTTCGCCGGCGAGGAAAAAACATGCCGGAGCTTCCGGAAGTAGAGGCGGCGAGGAGAGCTATAGAGGATAATTGTATTGGAAAAAAGATTAAGCGGGTCATCATCGCCGACGACAGCAAAGTGATCGATGGAATCTCGCCGTCCGATTTCCAAAACTCAGTCCTCGGCAAGACCATCGTCTCTGCTCGCCGAAAGGGCAAAAACCTCTGGCTCGAGTTAGATTCCCCGCCCTTTCCTTCTTTCCAATTCGGTGAGTTCTCTGAAACATATTTAGGGTTTGCCCTCTTCCGTTATATATCTAAAGTTCAGGACTTTTGATGGGATCAAATTTGAAAATTTGACAAAATGCAGGACTGCTCATAGTTCAATTCTAGACCTTTTTGGTTTGATCCACTAAAAAAGGGGTGGAAGGTTTAAGCTTTATTGTAATTTAGAACGTAGATTGCTTTTGTGTGTGTTCTTCAGGTATCTATACTCAGGGTTTATCTAAATTCAGGACATTTAATGGAATCAATTACATCAAAATCGAACATTTGTTAAAATGTATGACTCTTCAGAGTTCAATGCTAGACCATTTTGCTGTGATTCTTAAGAAAGAGTTGGCTTTACTGTTCTTAGTATGTACATTTGGTTTTGATTTTTGTGTGTTCTTCAGGCATGGCTGGTGCTATTTATATCAAAGGCGTTGCAGTTACTAAGTATAAAAGGTTAGGTTTATGGAGTCTGTGAAGTTTTGTATCACATTTGCTTTGTTAAGTATAAGATTCATTTTCATTGGACGAGAATCACGAGATTGATATGTATTACAATGTTTGTTTAGATCTGCTGTCAAGGACTCAGAGGAGTGGCCATCTAAGTACTCAAAGTTCTTCGTCGAGGTTAAGAAGTTTATAGTCTTATTTTTAACTGATCACGAACCTGGAAAATCTGCTTTAATCACTACGAATTATGATTTTGTATACAGCTTGATGATGGTCTGGAGCTTTCATTTACTGATAAGAGGAGATTTGCCAAAGTTCGACTTCTAGCAAATGTATAAACGCCCAACTCTATGTTGTTTAAACTTCTCTGTGGATGTTTGTGAATGTTATTTATGTTTGCAGCCAACTTCTGTGCGTCCAATATCAGAGCTCGGTCCTGATGCATTGTTGGAGCCTATGACTGTTGATGAATTTGCAGAAAGCTTAGCGAAAAAGAAAATAACCATAAAGCCTCTCCTACTTGATCAGGTTCAGAGTTTTAAATTCATTTTGTCTTTCACTTATCACAACAATTAGAACTTGGCTATTATGAAAATTGAAAGCATGCAGTCACTCGAAATGATCTTTTATTATATTTGCAAAGTTTATTGTAGTTTTTGTTCCTCTTTTTTTATATAAAAAATTTGCTTTTTGAGGATTATGTATATTTTCCCATCTGCAGGGTTTTATTTCAGGTATTGGGAATTGGATTGCTGATGAAGTGCTGTACCAAGTAAGTGAGCTTTCCACTCTTAAACTTGAAATGAAGTAAAGCATCTATGTAACCACTCATTTGATTAACAAAGTATCCACTTTTTTTTTCAACTCTGTACATTTGACGACAGAAGAAATAGGTTTACTTGCTGTACGATTAATTTCCTAGTTTTTGTTTTTTGCAGGCCAGAATCCACCCATTGCAGACTGCTTCTAGTCTCTCCAAAGAGCAATGTGAAGCTTTGCACACATCCATCACAGAGGTAACTCTTAAAACATTACCTACAAAACATGGGATTAACAAAGGCCCTGTAAATATATATATTCATATATATATGCATGATGCATTGCATATTGGACTATTGGGATTTAGAGAGAGAGAAAAAAACCCGCATTTGTAGGTCATTCAACATGCGGTTCAAGTCAGTGCTGATAGCAAAGAGTTTCCTGTTGAATGGTTATTTCATTTTCGGTGGGGGAAAAAACCAGGGAATGTTAATGGTAAGCTTTTCCGACCCATCTATCTATAATTTTGATGAAGGAAAAATTTGGGTTTTTGCAGGTGATAGAAAAAGCAGTGGAAGTTGATGCAGACAGTAGTCAGTTTCCTAGTAACTGGATTTTTCATGATAGGGAAAAGAAGCCAGGAAAAGCCTTTGTTGATGGTTTGAATTCCAGATTTTGACACTCAAACACTTAATCTACCTGCAACAGTTAATAAAAATTTATGATCTGTTGATCTTCAACTTCCAACTGCAGTTGATAATTCCCATCATAAAGGCTTATATGTTATGAGAGTGAATTTTCATGTGTTCAATTTATGTAGTTGGTAATGAAGTCTGTTTTGGTTTATTGCAGGGAAGAAGATTAATTTCATCACAGCTGGTGGAAGGGTAAGTGAATATATCCATTGTTGGGTGTTGTTCTCTAAGTTATTAATTTGTGTAGAGAACTTATGGTTCTTTGCTTTTGTAGACAACAGCTTATGTCCCAGAGCTGCAGAAACTTTCTGGAAAAGACGCAGAGAAAGCAGCCAAGGTTAGACCGGGTAAACGAGGTGTGAAATCCAAAGAAGACGATGGAGATGGAGAAGAAGATGAACAAGAATCTGAGAAAGAAGATGGCAGTGCAAAACTGAAGAAAGGACAGAAATCAAGGGGTGTTCGTGGTAAGAAGCCTGCACCAAAGACAAAAACAGAAGATAGTGATGAGGAGGACGACGATGCTGATGGTGGAGATGATAGTGACACTGAAGAGAAAGTTGTGAAACCCAGAGGTCGTGGTACAAAGCCTGCTATAAAGAGGAAAGCTGAAGAGAAACCTACTAGCCAAGTTGGTAAGAAGCCAAAGGGAAGAAAAAGTTGAGAACTTAATGGCTCCAAGATGCTTTTGTTTTTGGGCTGCTAACACTTCTGCCCATTTTTTTTTGTAAGAAAGTATGTTGGTAAGGCGGGATGCCTATAAGGCTTTGTGATGCTACTATTGCTACTTGCTAGGTATTTTGGCTGTTACAAGGCTTTGTGATTACCTTTGTCCTTGTATGTTGAATTTGGAAGTCAGAAAAATGCTCGGAGGGCAGCAACTACTTTCTCTGGCCTGTATACAAAGTTCAAAAATTCAGAACGATTCAGAAAATCAAAGCAGAGGAGAGCAGTCTCGTATTGTGTATTCTCATACCAGTCTTCTTGAGGCAAATGCCCAGCACCTTCAATGAGTCGAAGCTTGACATTTTGGGGATTCTGTTTCTCAAATTCCTCTGCTATAGACTGAGGCAGGTATTTGTCAGCTATCCCCCAAGCCAGAAGAATGGGTTTGTCCCAACTGCAAAGGGACCAAATCTCAGTAAAATACCAGACCAATCTGTAGCCGTGGGAATTTGGAAAAAGTTGAAATGCACATACCTGCCCGATGAAAACCCATTTGCAATTTGACTCAAGGTGTCTCCAAAGTTGATCTTCTTCGCAGTCTCGAGCAAGGCTAATTCATCAGAATCTCATGATGAGAAGTCTCTTAGATAAATACATTAAACCATCATAAGAAACAAGAGTAAGGTGTATCATGCTCCATTCATTGAATTTGGTTTAGAGACGTACCAAACCCTGGTCCTCCACTTGACAAATATGGTAGACGATAGACATCAGCTTTCTCATTCTTCAGGACATAGCTATCAAAAATATAGGGTAAGAAAATTGTCCCAGTTAAAGCCTCTATCAATATCATTTTAAAGCTGAGGTAAGACAATAGCCAGTATCCATATCCCTTCCTCTGGAATCGAAAGAATTAGATAACTACATAAATTCCACATGATTATAGGTTAATTTGATACATACGGGCTACCTCCTTCAATGAACCGCTCTGCCAAGATAGCATTTTGGCAAGTGAACTCACCAAAGAGGGGAATCCTGCATCAGAAAAAATGACACACAAGTATGTTTGTGAGTTGTGGATGCATTGTAACAGAATAGTCAAAATGTACGAGGCTGATAAGCATTTAGAATGGTCAAAATGCCAAAAGAGGTGAACCTCAGTTGCTTAAATAATCCTGGAACTGGGGATGAAACAGTCAGTGGACTATTAAGAATGGCAATTTTCTCAACCTTGCTCGGGTTTTTCAATGCCCATGTTAAACCATAGGAACCTACAAGAAACCCCTTGGGAGACCACAACAAATGCAGACATAAGATATATGTTCAGTCTTGATGAACTTTTATCATATAACGCAGAAATGATGGGATCAGTATCCGAACCTGAACCACAAGAAAGAAAGGAGACTTGACCTCTAGCACTTCCAGAAGTTTATCAAACGCCTCGTGGTACTCTTGTTCTGAGAAGATTGAAACTTATTAAGACAAAGCACCATGTATACTGTCTGATTCTGTAATTCACAACCTATATTAATGTAAATTTATCAACAAACCTGTGTAATTAAAGCCATATCCTGGCTGCGGCTTGACACTGAACCCGAATCCAATCCAGTCAGGTGCAAAGCAATGAAATCCAGCATCTGACATCTATTAAATTGTGGAGAAACACAAAAAAATCCACACAAAATTCAACTGCATACTCATTACTTTGCAATCTTAAGAGACTTTCAATAGAAGAACAATGCAAAAGACTGAGGTGGAGCTCAAGATTCAATGTAGCACCTCAGACATGACAGTCCGGTAACTAAAAGACTGAGTTGGAGCTCCATGAAGAAAGACAATGGTTCCTCTACGACTCTCCTTTGATCCTGCCAAGGATAAGATAATTAGTGATCAAAAATACTTCTTCAAGCAAAGATGGAAACACAAAAACTAATCTTTTTACCAGTTTCTCTCACAAACCATCTAAGCTTCCCAGATTTTATAGTAGAACCAAACTCTCTTCCTTTATCTTCAGTCCTCTTCAAACCCACAACAAAACCACTTTAAATGTATCAAACATTACTCTATAAGCTAATTTGAATTTCAAGAATTCAAATTATTACAGTTCAAGATTCTGTGAAACTTACGTAGAGCATCTGACCGACGTTACCGTCTTCCGCCGGAGACTCCGGTAGCTGAATTGCACTCCGGCTAGACGGATTGTCAGTAACAAAGCCAAATGGATTGAAAGACGGATCCTCTTCACGACCACCGCTGCTGTTTCCATCTCCCGGCGTCGCGTTGACGACGGAGAAGCGGAGTTTTGACGGCGTGGCAGTGATTCTAGAGGCGGTGGGTTTTGTGGCGACGGTGGAGGAGAAGGAGAATGAGTGGAGCAGAGGAAGTGGAGAGAGCAGAGACATTTTTTTGATTGGTCCAAACTATAAGCGTATTCCTCAGTTTATATATGTATCTTTTTTTTGGGGTGTAGACTGACAAAATAAAAATGTTTGGGTCTTTTGTTGATATTCAAAACAGTAGAGGGCTTTGATGTCTAAGTTTGAGGACACGACGGCGTTTGGTAGCACGTGCTTTGAACCTGTGGTGAAACCCTAAGGTGTGTCTATGTTGGTGAAAATGCTAGAGTCACCAGTCGAGCCCTCAACAGACCTTCACCGTCAGAGGAAGAAGCTAAAACTACCTAACCGCTTATAAAGGTCAATACCCGCGCAAATATCACCATCCCGGGTCGGATCGGATCTCCCGTGCTAAACCCAACCGGATCCATCCCGGACCGATCAATTTCACGACTGTTCTCCGGCGGTAGGATAAAGCTGAGTGCTTTTAAAAAAATTGAGGAAGGAAGAGGAATCAAATCTCCAATGGAGAGAAGTGAATCCGTCGATGAAGATGTATGTGTTTCACAACTCAAAAACCCCTCTTTTTTACACCTATTTCGCTCTCAAGCTCTAGTTTTTAGACATTTGGGGTTCGTGATCATCTTACATTAGATTTCACTAGGGTTAAGTATGATTTGGTTCACAAGTTTGACCCTAATTTGTGCTAGTGGTGATAAAGTTTATAGCTTTTTCACATGTTGGGGTTGCAAAGTATGTGTTTCATCATCCTTAGATGTTGTATTACAGGTGCAGGCATCTGAGTATTTACAGAACGACGAGATTCCTGAAAGAGATGATCCATTGTCAGATGGTGGATGCGCTTTACCTATAGATGAAGCTTTAGTTTGTAGTAGTGATCATGAGATTGATGTTGGATTTTGTCAAGACCAAGAGAGAAAGAGCGAGGATGATGCAACAGGAGAGTTTGATGAACAGAGCGGTTTACTTGCTGAGAGAAAGGATTTTGATGCACCAGCGGTTGGAATGGAGTTTGAGTCTTATGATGATGCCTATAACTACTATAACTGTTATGCCACTGAAGTAGGATTTAGGGTAAGGGTGAAGAATTCGTGGTTTAAGCGGCGTAGTAAAGAGAAGTATGGTGCGGTGCTTTGCTGTAGTAGTCAAGGTTTCAAGAGGATTAACGATGTGAATCGCGTTAGAAAGGAAACTCGAACTGGTTGCCCTGCAATGATAAGAATGAGACAGGTGGATTCTAAGAGGTGGCGGGTACTTGAAGTTACACTTGATCATAACCATTTGCTCGGTGCTAAGTTATATAAATCAGTTAAAAAGAATGGGACCGGGACCAAGAGGAAGTGTGTATCTAGCCCAGTCTCAGATGCTAAGACGATTAAGCTTTACCGGGCGCGCGTGATGGATACTGAGAACAGCGTGGACCCAAATTCGACTCTCAAGAAACAATTTCAGAATTCCGCTGGGTCGCCTGATTTGCTGAACCTTAAGAAAGGAGATTCCGCAGCAATCTACAACTACTTTTGCCGTATGCAGCTGACAAATCCCAACTTTTTTTACCTGATGGATGTAAATGATGAAGGTCAACTAAGGAATGTATTCTGGGCAGACGCTTTCTCTAAAATTTCTTGCAGTTACTTTGGCGATGTCATCTTCATTGACAATTCTTATATATCCGGAAAATTCGAGATTCCACTGGTGACATTTACCGGAGTGAATCACCATGGGCAAACTACATTGCTTAGCTGTGGTCTTCTTGCTGGAGAGACAATAGAATCTTACCATTGGTTGCTCAAAGTATGGTACAATGTCATGAAGTGTTCTCCTCAAACCATTGTCACAGACAGATGCAAGCCTTTAGAGGCTGCAATCTCTCAAGTGTTCCCAAGATCTCATCACCGATTCACTCTAACACACATAATGAGGAAGATTCCCGAGAAATTAGGAGGGTTACATAACTATGATGGCGTGAGGAAGGCATTTACGAAAGCAGTTTACGAAACATTAAAAGTTGTTGAATTTGAAGCAGCTTGGGGGTTCATGGTACACAATTTTGGGGTTATCGACAATGAATGGCTCCGTTCCTTGTATGAAGAGCGAGTTAAATGGGCTCCGGTTTATCTCAAAGACACGTTTTTTGCAGGAATCGCTGCTGCTCATCCTGGAGAAACCCTGAATCCATTTTTCGAGAGGTATGTTCACAAGCAAACACCGTTGAAAGAGTTTCTCGATAAGTATGAGCTAGCGCTTCAGAAGAAGCACAAGGAAGAAACTCTCAGCGACATAGAGTCTCTCACCTTAAACACCCTTGAGCTTAAAACAAAGTGTTCCTTCGAGACCCAACTCTGTAGAATCTACACAAGAAACATGTTCAAGAAATTCCAAGTAGAGGTAGAAGAAATGTACTCATGTTTCAGCACTACGCAGCTCCACGTAGATGGGCCTTTCGTTATCTTCCTTGTGAAAGAACGTGTCCAAGGGGAATCCAACAGAAGAGAAATCCGAGATTTCGAGGTCCTGTACAACAGATCAGTCGGTGAAGTACGGTGCATATGTAGCTGCTTCAACTTCTACGGATACTTATGCAGACATGCTCTCTGTGTTCTCAATTTTAATGGCATAGAAGAAATGCCTTTACGGTATATTCTACCGCGGTGGAGAAAAGACTACAAACGAGTCTACTTTGCTGATAATGACTCAACGACCGGTTTTGTCGATGGCACAGACCGTGTTCAATGGTTTGATCAGTTGTATAAAAACGCTCTTCAGTTAGTTGAAGAAGGAGCGGTTTCTTTAAATCATTATAAAGTAGCAATGCAAAGTCTTGAACAGTCTTTGGACAAAGTTCATAGTGTAGAGGAAAAACAAGAGTAGCGTTTTAGTGTTAATACAAGGATTTATGAAAAACTATATATCTGTAAATAATAATAAAAAATTTTATTTTTGTTTGCTCTAACATTTTATGTTCTTGACAAAGAGCTCTAGTAACAAAAGATGATCCGTTCAATTGCTATGTTGTGCAAAACTGCAAAATACACTACTGAAAGAAAAAAACAAATTGTGATTTCCCATTTTATCCCTATGGGCCTGTGAGCTTGTAAGATGACCTTAATGGGCTTTTGACACCCAAAAAGTATCCAAAAAATATCTGACGATTCCATTTCCCTCTACTTCATCTTTCAGAGTTTGTTTTGGCGCAAAATTCAGAAATTTCTCGTCGCCGGTGAGTTCTAAAGTTCCCTGAATCTATCATCTTTCAACTACAATGTTCATGAGTTTGTGATTTAGATTTTTTTTTTTTTCTCTTCAACGCAGCTTACAGTTTCCTTCATCCAGACGACCGCATCGTTACAACTCTACAGGTTTGGGAAACTCCGATTACAATTTAGTATTAACCTAAATTTGAATAAGCTTGTATGTGTTTGAATCTGGGCTTGGATTTTTGAAGAATCGCTTTATTTTCCAAATCAATTGGGTTTTTTCCAGAAAAATTAGTTCAGAGAGTGATTCGCTCATCGTCTTGTTTTCTCTGTAACAGTGAAATGAAGTTTAAGGCGTTTCTGACTGAGAATGGTGTGAGTCTCTTAGAGAAGAGGTTTCTTCCAGCATTTGACAAAATGGGGAAGCACTGTCACCTTCTTCTCACTAAAGAACACTTGTTCTTCCTTCATAACCTTCTCAATGGTGATGGAGTTCAATGCATTGCTCAGTTCCGCAAAGATGTTCTCTTTGATGATTATCGTATATCGAGCCAGAACGAGGATCGTATTGCTTTCTCCTTGGATATTGCTCTTCTGTACCGAGCCGTGAAGAGTAGTGTTAGTATTTGTACTGAGTTCAGTGGTGGGTTGGCTTCTAATAGATTGCAGATCAAACTAGTGAAAAAGCTGCCTCCTAACTGTACACAGCCGATGCCGTTTCTTACCTTTGAAACCAAGGGATATAAATCTGCTGTTATTCAAGATGTGCCTATATCGAAACCGCTGTCTCGTTCTCAAGTTATCGAGCTTCAGACTGCGCTTGACTCTGCTCAAGACTTGCCTCCTACTCTTGTTCAGGTCCAAGACCCGAATCAGTTGCAGAACTTTGTGGATCATATGAGACATGTTGGGGATGTTCTTAATGTCACGATAAGCAAGCACGGTGATCTGCAAGTGCAAATCTCTACAACTTTGATTAGGCTTGGCACTGAGTTCCAGAGGCTTTCTGTTATTGGCGAGAAATCTCAAGCTCCTGTTGAGGATAGGAACTTAAGTGCTCAGGCTCGTTCAGAGAGAGCTATTGCTAGAGGAGATGCTCAGTCTGTGCAAGTGAGTGTAAAGCACTTCTCAAAGAGCCTTCAGTGTCACTTAACCAAACCTGATTCAGCTTTCTATGGGATTGCTCCTCAAGGTGCTTGCTTGACAGTGATCTTCCAGTTCTTGGTTCCTGGAACCCGTCAAACCGATAAATCAATCAGTTTGCATTGCCGTCTTCCCGTGCTGGATCCAGGGTCCAACTGAATCTTCATCAAGGCTAACTCAAGGCTTAAAATATGATCAAATGTTTTAGTTTTTGCTTTTATGAGAAAGACTTTCTCATTAAGACCAAATATGTACCACTACACTCTCTTACAAGCTCTGAAGCATCAATGATCAAACTCAAAAATCTTAAACTGAAAAGAAAAACACAATAAACTTGACAAGCAACTTCACTCTTCTAAAAACACAAGCACAACCCACTCTAAAAAAAAAACACAACCAAAACCAGATTCTCACAAAATACAAAAAGAATGTGAAATCGAACAATAGAGACTTTTTTTTTATCTATTCTTATTCTTGTTATTTGTGAGCTCTCTCTTCTGAAATGATCTCTGAGCTTTCATTTATAACTTCCCCTTCGTTGTGTCCATTGAAAAGTGGATTAGCTTCAAGCTGAGACATTTTCTCCTTTGATTCATTCATCAGCATCTCCACAACTTCGGACATTGTAGGTCTCTTCTCTGGCTCCCTCTGAGCACAAATAAGCCCAACCAAAATTACCCTTTTCAGCTCTTCTTCCACATACTTCCCATTCAGCCTTTGATCCACAATTTCACCAAACTTTCTTTCGTAAACCAAAGGTAAAACCCATTCGGTAATACCCTGTTTTGTTGTTAAGTTTGCCCTTTCAATAGGTCTCTTACCAGTAACAAGCTCCAGCAAAACAATACCAAAACTATACACATCTCCCATGTCTGACTCTTTTCCTGATTCGATACATTCTGGTGATAAATACCCAATGTTATTACCCTTAATGATTTTGTTACCTCCATCTCTTGCATCATCTGGCATCATCTTACCATATCCGAAATCTGTAACCCGAGCTTCAAACTCAGAATCTAGCAGCACATTGCTTGCTCTCACATCTCCATGGACTATTCGAGGTGTGGCAAAATGGTGCAAGTAGCTGTTCAAATACAAAAATCAAAATTTTGACAACAGTAGATATTTCCAATTTATATGAACTATCTTGATCCTGAAGACTTACGCAATTGCCTGAGCAGAGGTTACAGCAATATTCATCCGCCTGGTCCAATCAAGAAGCGAATCTGATGAATGCTGACCATGTAGATGAGATACCAAACTCAAATTTGGCATGTAGTCATATACAATGAGTCGTTCTTGTCCTTCAGCACAGTAACCTCTTACACTCAAAAGATTCTTGTGGCGGATACGGGCAAGAATCTCGACTTCTACAGCAAAATCTATCTCTTCTCTGTTACTCCACGCCTTCAATCTCTTGACTGCAATCTACAGACAACAACAACAAAAACTCATTACAATATAAAAGATCAGAGAGACCAAATCTACACATTGTGATACAATGCTGACCCGGAAAATAACTAACAGATTTCTACAATATCAAGAAAGTTGTAGATAATCATTACTTGAGATCCATCCCATAGCTGACCCCAATACACACTGCCGAAGCGACCTTCACCAAGCTTGTTATCGTAATTAAAACTGTTTGTGGCTGCGTGAAGTTCCTTGAGTGAAAAAATCCTCCATGATGGCTCCGTTTTCACCTTCTTTTCCCTGTATAATTTGTGACATCAGAACAAATCAAACATTAGTTTCTTCTTAAGTTTATCAAATCTAAAACTATCCAACAGTACATTATAGTTTGAAAATTCCAAACTTTACACCAAAGACCAAAACTTTGAACATGAATAGACTCCTAAATTCAAGCATTCAAGAGAACTCGAGAGAAATGATATAACCCTAGTTAATAAGAACAGCTAAAACAGATGAAACCCAGAACAGATTTTGGAAGAACACAACAATTCGATAAAACCCATAAACCAAAAATTTCAAAGTTGAATCAAGATAAACATCATACGTACCGATCAAATCCTTTTCCACAGCAAAAGCAACTGAAAAATCGCATCTTTGAACAACCCACAAGCCAAAAAAAATTGATCTTTTCGTTTCAATACTCTTCCTCGTTGCTGCAGTAAAGAAGAGAGAAGAGAAGAGAAGAGTAAAGGTAACGCCTTTTTTCCAAGAGAATGTAACAGCAAAGCAACAAAAGAAAAAAACAGAAACTCCTCTTCGATATGCTTAATGAGAGAGAGAGAATTCGATTTTACTTCTTGAAGAAGAGAAGAGAAACAAATTTTGCTTAGAATATTCTTCTTTGCTTAACTCTTTTTGAATGTGGCTGTGTGGTTAGCTGTTTTAATTTGAAAAATTATACACTTTATAAAGAATCACATTATAATATTAGTGGGTGAATGATTGTGCATATCCACACATATAGTATTTATATTGTAATAATTAATTTTAAAGGTATGATATTCTATGTATTGTCTTTTTTTTTTTGAATTTTTAAGCTTTCCTTTTCATGTCCTGTTGATGACTCATGACAACTAATTAAAATGTCTTGATTTGAATCTTGGTGAATTTGCAATTTTTCTTATAGAAACCAAATTATATTAAAATCTAATTAAACATAGGAAAAAAATCTCTCTATATGAACTTTTATTTATTTTTATGTTCACCTAAAAAAAATCTCTATTTGGTTAGAGATTGTTAATTTAGACTGTTGTCAGACAAAATGTTAGCTCTCTTATCATAAAACTAGATTCGGATCCGCGCTGCAGCGCGGGGGAAAATTACCGGGTTTTTAATCTTTTGTACGTTGCGGGATAATTTATTTGTGTTTGCTTTACTTTATTTTGATTATTAATTAAATTCTATCATTTTTAGATTGTATTTTTGTGTTGGTTTCGAATATGTTTAAAATTATTTAAATTGTATGATTTTAGTTGGATTGTTAATTTTAGAACAATATGTGACATATATACATGTATAAATATTATACTATGAATCATTTTTAAAGTTTGGGGATTGACCCGCGGTACACCGCATAATCATAAATACATGATTTTAACTTGGACCTTTCATGCAGTTTTGTAGAATTGCAAATATCTAGAATAAACAAATAAAGAGCCAATGATTTCTTATTTCTTATCGTGTTAAAATGTAAAATCTGTGTTTATGTTACAATTTTCTGGTAGCAGAAACTTATTTATATAGATAATATTTTCTTAGAGTTAGGTTAGCGTTGAAAAAAAGATTAGCTTTATAATCAAGCCAGAAATTCGAAACTATTGCCAAATAAATATATTAAAGATGGTTGAAAATGAATTATCCCGTAATTGGTGTGAAGATCATAGTTAATATAGGAGAAAACTATACATCTAAATATTAATATAAGATATTTAAGGAACATTTTGTTTTGAAATATTATGGATAATTTGATAAATATTTTATATTTAATTTATATTTCTGATTTTTAGGTTAATTTGTTAAACCAATATACAAAATCATACATTAATGTATTTTTCCTTAAACAAATTAAGATTAATGTACTTTCCAAAACCGATATTGATGGTTTAATTTGGTAGATTTCGAAATAATATATATGGAAACTGGTATTTAATATCTTTAAATTTTTAGTAAGATCCAATTGAAAAATTTCGGATTAATTTTTTAAAAAAACCCGACCCAAGAAAATTTTGTACTTCTCTTTTACTATAGTAGGGATGCCATTTCTAACTTTCTACCAAGCCTTAAACCAAGGCAGGTCCAACTAATCATGCGCTGGTTTGATTCATTGTCCAGTTTTGGTTAAGTTTTACACCTAAATCCAGTTAATTTCAATTTCAATATCATGAATTGTTACAACCACTGTTTTAATTATATATCTATCTATCTATCTACAACAATTGAATAACTTGGAAAGTTTTGGATAGAGAGGCCAATCTGAAGCCCAACCGAGTCATATAACATATTAAATGGCCCATTTATACAACAAATTCAAAAGTAAGAACCGGTGTCGTTTTAACATTTAGTTGAATCAAGCACAAACCCAATAGATACCATCAACACTGAAAACAGAATTCAAAGAATCAATGATTCAAGAGTATTTTGATCTAAATACAAATAACTTTAGTTTCACCACCAGGGTGAGAACAAATGTGGAGCAATATCTATAGTTTTAACATTAGAGATATCACAGAAGAATCACTGTGGGAAACTGTTTCCTTTTCATGTGAAGAAGAGCAAAATCTAGTTTCTAGTATGTATAAAGTATAAACTGTAATGTTACAAGAAAGAATCTTACTTATAGAATATTATATATACACAAACATGTGTAGTGAGTCTTTATCATCAATCATCATCATCATCACCACAATAACCTATCTAATACTACTACTTGAATCGTGAACCCTTCTTCCCTTTACCATTTCCTCTATCTCTTCCTTGTAATGCTGAAGCCCAGAAGAAGAGAGAGATCCAAACTAGTACTGCAAGAAAGATCTTTACACGGTCTTGAACCATCGATGCTACTCCCACAAGACCTAAACGTTGAAATATAAGGATAAGACTTATTAGTCAATGAAACAAGATGTGAATCCAATTGATTGTTTTGGAGACTTTATCAAGATAATTCTCGTTCTGCAGCAAAAGACCAATGGCAAAACATTCACAAGCTATGAAAAGACAAGATTACTAACTCTTTGTCACAAAGATCAAAACTTTAGGCATATACCCTAATCAATCTTAAGTAATTCGATGCTCTCTGTATCTAAGCATCAATACCAACAACAAAGCTATTACAGTTAAACCATCTCCATTCCCAATTCCAAATTCAGTAATGCAATTTCATCGGAATTCGAATGATAGGAATTCAAAATTAGCAGTAAACAAAATCAAGAACTCAAGAGTTCAAAGTCTTATGGGTAAGAAGGGAAAAACACGAACTTGTGGGCTCATTCGTGTTTTTAGGCGGAGGTGGGTCGGGACTAGGCGGCGTTGGAGGGCCGAGAGGAGCGACGGCGACGCGTCGTACGCGGTCAGGAGTGGTGACGAAGAAAAGGGTTTGAGGATGAAGCCGAGACAACGGAGACGGTGAAAAGCACGACTGAGATGGAAGAGAAAGGTTTTGACGGAAGCGATGGAGGTAAAGGTTGGAGCTTGCACCACTCGTGTTGGAAAACGCTGTCGCCATTTTCTTCACAAGATATTTTTTGGACCGTGTCTTGTTTTGTTTTCTCTTTATTTTATTTATTTTCCTTCTTTCTTATAAATAATATTTTATTTTAAAATTTAATTTCCATTAAAAGTTGGTATTTGATAAAATTAGATAACGCATCAAATATCCAAAAATTAAAATCATTAATCTTACAAACATTGGTGAATGTTACACATTTGTAAATTTACATTTTTTAGTTATTAGATAATAGTTTAAAAAATAAACTGAAACAATACACTTGAATACTGTACTGATATCCTAATTATTTAATGTTTAACAAAAAACTTGTCTTAAAATGAGCCAAAAAACAAAAACCACTAATTCAAAATGTAACTTTCCATATGGGGCAAAATTAGACTCCTTGTTTAAAATATCAACATTTTTTTAGCTATATATATGATGCTCATAGTAAAATTTACTCCATTCTTTGCTTATTCATTTGGTCTTATTACATTGTAACATCAATTACTGTAAATAGCAATTTATTCCATTAGCATAACAAAACACACAACGAGTACAAACATTATTGGCTTATTAAACCAAAGACCCTCGAAACAACACCGTATCTCTTACCCAACAGAAATCTCCTGAACATCCTTCTTTGGCTTCTCCGTCCTAGGAATCACAACATTGAGCACTCCATTCTTGAGCTCTGCTTTGATCTCTTCAACCTTAGCATCGTCAGGCAACGACAAGCTCGTGTTGTAGTAACCATAACTCTTTGAAGACCAGTACTCGTCTTCTTCAGGTGAACCTTTTTCTTCTTCCGTCTTGTGTTCTCCTTTAATCACCAAGACTCCATCATCCACCGTGATCTTCACGTCATCTTTGGTTAGCCCTGGTACCTCGTATCTAAGTTTGTAACAGTCGTCTTGTTCTTTCACTTGACCCATTAGTTGAGATGGTCTAATGTTGAAGCTGTCGAAAATTCTGTTTATGTTCTCTGTTGCTTGCATCAGTGCGTTTCCTAGACTTGGAGTAAAAAACTCTGTTTTCAAGCCATTAACAAATAAAAAAAGACATGTGTTAATCAGTTGGTTAAGTTCATGTGATTTTATGCAACCAAAATGGAAAATGTAACATAATCCTAAATCTTCTGTTGATTTAAATGTATTAAAAATAATATATTGGATCGTAAAAATACAAACATACCATTTAGGGCAGGTGCAAAGTAGCCATGATCGTCGGTGTTACGCCAGAGACTTTTCCTGCCACGTCTCCGGTGAGAATTGCGTTGAGGAGATTTCTTCTCGGACACACTCACTTCTGTGTTCTTCTTATCCTCTTGTTGTTCACCGGTCGAAGTAGCCATGTATCTGTTTAGCTTCATAGGATTGTGTCGATTCCCGACCAAACCTTTTTCACAAGATTGACCAATAAGACTAGGAGACAGTTTTTGTTGAAGGTTTCTCAAAGCTAGACGAGCTAGAGCCATTTTTTACAAATCGATAATTTTCTTGATCTTGTTGTTTTCTTATTTTCCTTGTTTGTGTTTGAAAGAAAAATCCAAGATTTGTTGGGGTTTATAAAGATGAGATTAGGGTTTATGGTAAAATGTTTCTGAGAGGTGTTTAGAAGTTTCTAATAGTTTCTGGTTTCATTTCATTTAGGAATACCTTAAACCGACCGAGTAGCTTCTTGTTTCTTCTACAAACCTTTGTCTAGATAATCACAAGATTCTTTTCTTTTCAATACTCCTAGAAAAAACAAAACTCAACTTCATAATTCAATTATTATATACTTATATATATATATTTTTCCTCTTAAACCAGATTAATGTACAGTATAAACTACATACTTTTGATCCGATCAAAAAAAAAAAACTCAAAGACTTTTGTTATCGTATAAAAAATTCGATTTTAGTGGAATTAACCGAAACAACAACTTGGGCATAATCGCATAACTATATAAAAATCATTTAACTGAAATTTTTGGTTGTTTCCATTATTTTTATTTTTTATAAACAACGAACAAAAGCTGATTATATAACAAGACTGTTTAATTAACCAACTAAATCTGGTCAAATCGGAAAATTATATATTGACGTAACCGGTTTCAATACTCATAAGTAGGCATGTCAATTAGGGCTAAAGCCCGCGGGCTAGTTTGGCCCGGCCCTGAAAAACATCGGGCTCGGGCTTAAATATATATGTCCAGAAAAAACCGGGCCTTTTGGGCTAAGCCCATTCGGGCTAAAGGGTTTTTTGGGCTTAGCCCGGTCAGGCTCGGGCCGACCCGAAAAGCCCTTATACAAATATATTTTGAATTTTTTGAATATTTTAGTTTGATTAAAAGATTTGATTAATGTTATAGTTTTCATATTTACTTACTAGTCTTACTTATTACTTTTAAAATATTTATACAAAGCTAAAACTAAATATATATAAGTATCATGATTTTGAAATCATCAAAATATCTATTAAATTTTGACTCTATGTTATACTTTAAAGTATTTTAGTTCCATGTTTTATTGGGTTAAAGTGTAAATAATTTATTTGGCTTTTATTTTTTTTTCTCTTAAATTAAGTTAGTTTTATTGAATATTGATAAGTTATTTAAAATTTGATGCATTATTTTAATAGTAGACCTTTAAATATAGTTTTTAAAAAACTATTATAAACTTAGAAATTGATTTTTTTATCGGTAAATAAAGCTCGAAAAAGCCCGAAAAGCCCTGTAGCCCTGTTAGGGCCGGGCCGGGCTTTGAAATATAGGCTCGGAAATTTTTCGGGCCGGACCTGGCCGGGCTTACATATATGAGGGCTTTACGGGTTTCGGGCCGGGCCGGGCCGGGCTAGCCCGATTGACATGCCTACTCATAAGTAGATATAACTGGTTTTAGTACAATCCTCTAAATTATTATACCCCCAGAAACGAGAAATAATGACCATTTAATAATGGTAAAAAAGTGACCTCATATTTGCTTTAAAAAAAAATGCTAGTATTATATAACAGGATGAAATGAAAACAATTGTGCAAAGAGGCATGAACCATGATTTATTAGGTTTTGCAACTAGCTAGAATCTACTTTGTTTTCTACTTTTATAAAAACAAAAAAAACCGTTTATATATTCTTTTATAAATAAAACGAAAAAATGGGACCGGTTACGACATAAAAAGCCATGTGTCCAGAGCATTTGTCGAATTATTTAGCTTTTGGACCGACCCTTATCCACCTTTGGACCCTTGTTATCTTATTATATATAATGTCTCATTGTTTTTGTTTTATTCCTTTTCAATATATTACATTAATCAAAATACTTCAAAAACTAATGGTAAGTTAGGTTACATCAGTTAGTAGGTAAGCTTCTTGTGAGCAAAAACAAATAAACATAGATGATTAGTTATTTAGTTACTGTTAATTAGTCTTAAAACATCATTGTCCCTGTGAATGATTTTTATTATTATACGTATATTTCAAAACTCTTTAAGAAGTATATATATATCCAAACTTTTTACACACAGCGATTTTAGTTTCTATGTATCACAACCACTCTAAAGTCTAAACTAAACCATGATTAAAGGCGATCGTCATATAGAGGTACGTGTTGAATGCATAAAAGCATAGGCTATATTATATTCACGATTAGTTAGTTTTATGATTATAATCTAAAATAGAATTACTACAACTAACTAAACACGATAATTATATATTTTTGTGGTGGCGATCGACCATCACGTGGTTTTTTTTGGCGGTTAGTAAATTGGACCGACGGTTTTGTTTCGTTTTACAGACTACAGTGGACCATCATGGTTTTGTTTCGGTTCACCAAACACTTCACATGTGTGGGAGATACTGAGTTAGAGAAGTTGGTTCTGGTCAAAATTTGGCTACTTGACCGTATGAGTACAAAGTGTATATGATAACCCTAATAGATAACTGATGATAGTTTTGCATGATATTTTCAAAGAAACACTCAAATTTGAAAAAATTATACATTTATTCTAACCATCAATCATTCACATGTCTCTTGTGTTATCTATTCAAGTCCTAATCTTATTCATATGGACCATATGATATGGTAATGTTGTGCTAAAGACTAAGTTATTCATATGGTAATTTCGTCGGTCGAATATTCGGAATATACACAATCATGCTTACACTATTCTTCACTTTATCCATAAAAGATTAAGAGATAAACAAACATACTACTAATATTTTTTTTTTTTTTTTTTTTTTGTCATCAAATAAAAAGCTAACTCAAATGAGCCAACTTGACGGACAATTGTTTACAAACTTAATCAAATGCGGACTGGAACGAGTTTTACGTGCCAAGTAATCCGCTTTTACATTCAGATTTCTAGGAATAAAGGATAAAGAAAAATATGAGAATTCTTCCCTATCATTCTTGATATCCTCCAGGTAGACAGAGAAAGCCGGACATTCGTGAGGAGAAGACACCATCTTCATCAAGTCCGAACAGTCGGTAAGAAAAGCAACTTATATGAAGTCATGGCCAATCATGCATCGCATCGCCCACACCAGAGCTTCAACTTCCGAATGAAGAGGGGAAAGACTTCTTCGTAGGTTAGAAGCTCCCATCGTCGTGGAAGAATCATGTGCATGCCGACAAAACCATCCTAAACCTGCATACATATCTGTGGCCTTCCAAGACCCGTCAATGAAACAACGATAACCCTGAAACCTGGAAGGTATAGAACTCGGTAACCCAGGCATAACATTATCACCTACGGGGCCCTCTCTCGTAGTATTGGAGTCATCTAATTGTGCATCATACCAAGTACGAGCTTCATCTGTAGCTAGCCGGACGACATCTGAAGGGTTTTTATCTAGATTATCAAAAACCATATCATTTCTGGACTTCCAGATGTACCACAAAATCCAAGGACAAAACCTATACTCCTCCTTTACTAGTATACGCAAAATATAGTCCATATTAGCAAAAACAGAAGCCGTAGGGAACCCAATAGGCCCTACTGGGACGTTCGCTAATGCCCAAGTTTGCCGAGCTGGTGGACAATCAAAAATTACATGATTGACCGTCTCCATTGGGTCACCACATCGTCCACATCGCGTATCACAATTAATTCCCCGTTGACTCAAGTTGGCCAAAACAGAGATGCAAACTGTAAGTAATTGCCACATAAAATGATGAAGTTTAGGTGGACACCTAACTTTCCATATACATGCTAATAACGGAATGATATCTGGGCCGCACACTTGCGGAGTTGACATTTGTAGTGTTTGCATTCTGGCAGCATAATAACCGGATCTAACCGTATATCTCCCATTCTTTGTGAAGTGCCACCCGTAAGAATCTGTGATCGGACAATTTCCAATTGGGAGAGCATTTATCAATGAACTATCTTCCTGAGTGAAGTGCTCCTGTAACACATCTAAATTCCAAGAATTTGTTTGACGATCAATTAAATGACGTATGTGAAGTGAGGGATCCATAATTGATCCATTACTCTTAGCTGGTCTCGGGAATTGAGCTGGAATCCAAGGGTCCGTCCAAACGGATATAGAATCCCCTGTCCCAACTCTTTTAATGAGCCCTTTCATAACCAGAGATCTAGCTGATACCATGCTCCTCCATCCATACGATGGGGAATACGATTTGACCTGTTCCATTGGAGTTGCATTCCTATAGTACCTGCCCTTAAACACCTTTGCAAATAGGGAATTTGGGTAATCAATCAACCTCCAAAGCTGCTTTGCTAATAGCGCTGTATTGAAATCATTTACATCGCGGAAGCCTAACCCACCACTACACTTGCTAGAGCACAATTTATCCCATGCTCGCCAGTGCATTCCCCCAGAGTAACCATTTGAACTCCACCAAAACTTTGCCACTGCACTTGTCAGTTTAGACGTAATCGACTTGGGAAGACGAAAACAAGACATCACATAGGTCGGCAATGCTGACGCCACTGACTTAATCATAACTTCCTTGCCTCCTTTAGATAGTAATTTGGCCGACCACCCATTTATATGGGTATTTAGCCTATCGCGTACAGAGGAAAAAACCTGAGTTTTAGCTCCTCCTAGACTTTCCGGTAAACCGAGGTATGAACCCATCCCCCCTAACTTCACCATTCCTAGAGTCTCTTGAACCTCAGTTCTCACCGCTGCATCCACTTTATGACCAAATTGGAGTGACGATTTGTCAAAATTTATTTGCTGACCTGACATCTTTTCATAAGCTCTGAGGATCTCCAAAACAACTGTACACTCCTCTTTAGTTGCTTTACAGAAAAACAAGCTATCATCCGCAAATAATAAATGCGAAATTGCTGGACATTTATTCCCAACCTTGATCCCCGTTAAAAGTTTATCATTCTCCGCCTTTCGGATATTTGCAATTAAGACTTTCGTACAGAGTATGAATAGGTATGGAGATAGTGGATCACCTTGTCTCAAACCTCTTTCCGGACGGATAGAACCTTGCGGCTGACCATTGATGAGAACCCTATACTCTACCGAAGTTACACAAAACATAATCCACGAAATCCATTTCTCGGAGAAACCAAACATACTACTAATAATGTAAACACTTTATTGCATTTATATATGTTTTTAAACATGTTAAAGACAAAGAAAAAACAGATGTTGCTATTTCTGTTTAAGATAATTTGGTAAGACTAAGGTGACACACTTAATCATGAAGGTTTTGTACGTTCTACATGTATATATATACATATTCTTTTTTGGATTATAAACTAAAATTTTATAATATTTATGGTTCCACAGACATAATTAAAATCATCTGTCTCCAACAAAAATATTCAAATCTGACAGCATCAAATTAAAACTAATAACGATTCCATTTTTTCTAATAAATAATCTCTTTTTTCATTTTAACAAATAGTATAAGTTTTAACTTTTAATATTTTCACACATATGAAAAAATACATGTAAATTTAACAACATATACGTTATTGTGTGACAATTTTTTATAACTCTAAATCAACATTTTCTTTTTCAAATAATCTTAATCGTTTTATTGTTTTTTTCCACACAAAGTAAGAAAAGTTAGAAAACAATCAATCTTTGATATATTTTATTCTTTTCAAAATTTTAATATAAAAATATTATAACACAAAAATTAAAAATTATGTAGAACGACAACTAAATTAAAAGGTAGGAATAATATTCTACCTTGTTTTTTTTTTTTTTCACAAATTGTCACCATTGACTAACAAAAATACGTTAAAAACTTATAAAATTTATCTGTTAGAAACAAGATTTTCTTCTTCTAGAATTTGGATCAATTATGAACAAATCGGAATACAATTTTGTTTTTTACCCGTTTCTTGTCGCTGAAAACTCTATTTCACATATGTCAATCATCTAAATCATCACATTGGCTGATTTCCCCAACTAGAAAAATTATATACAGAGAAATCGAATCATCCGAAAAGCTAATAATGATCTACAATAGTTAATTACCCTAATGAGATATATATCTCCACAACTTAAATTATAATCACTTTTTTCTTTTTGCTTTCTTTTTATTTTCTGCATTTTTGGGGGTAACAAAAAAGTCAATAGGAGCACTGAACACGATGATCTCTGTCTCTAAGAATCCCATTGTAGAGAGCAATCCGATTAGCAGGCATGTCGTTTCTACAAACCGAACCGGTTTTCTCCGGTTTAATCATCTGCTCCGGTACAATTCTCCTCAGATGTTCCCTCTTCTTACGATACTCTTCACCGTTACCTCTCGGCTCTTTCACATTCTCTGCGAATTTCACTTTCTTCTTCTTCCTCTGTTTTTTCTTTTCCTCTGTCATCAAATATAAATTCAGAAACTTTGTAAGAATTTGGTCGCCAGAGGATGATTGGAGAAGAAAGATCGGAAAAGGGTACCTGAAGAAAGACATGGAGGGAGGATCCGTTGATCTGAGGATGTCTGAGTACCAGAGAATTGGCGGGAGATAGCAAGAAACAGAGCAGTGCTTGAGAAAACCATGGCGGTTGCGATCACTACGCCATGAGAACAGCTGAGTATACAAGTCATGTTTATGTTGCTTTCTTGGGAGATTCGAAGATTCAGGAAAGATTTTAAACTTTTAAAGAAGAAGAGAGGAAGAGAAGTTGGTGATCGATGAATGAGTGAGTTGAGAGAAGAGAAGAGAAGAGAAGAGAGAGCATGTGTTGTGTTGCAGAGAGAGTTGTTGTGTTAGTACCACAACAACAACAACAACAACAACAAAAGTCACGCACCAGAGAAAAAGTACTGTTGAAGTTGAACGGTGGGAGATCTCTCTTGTCTCTCTTATTAAAAACTTTTAAGAGTTTTTTTTTGGAATTGAGTTTGCTTAAGGTCTTCTCTTCTGACAACAAAATCAAAAGGGTGAAGTTATTTTGGTGTGTGTGCTGTCTTCTCTCTTTTATTATCTTCTGTTGGAAAAAGTAGAGAAAGTGTGTGACGATTGGGGTTTGGTTTTAGTCACAGGCGCTCCTTAGAAAAAATCAAGTTGGAAATGAGAAAAATCTTCTATCATTAATTAACCATATATTTATATTTATAACTAGATGCATTGCAATGAGATATATATGACTAAAAATTCTCTTCTCACCATAATAATTTCACTTTGCGAAAAATTTATGTGTATTCAAAATTCTTTACTATTGCAATTTATTTTCTTTCTTTTTTTGATATTTTTTTTTTACTATTACTATATTTATGATTAGTTTTTAAATATCTATATAGTATATTTTTATTGCATACTACATTTTAGTGCATAACATTTTCGTTTATCTTTTAAAAGCCAATGAAACAACTTTCACTACCTTTTTATTGTTTCTTAAAGAATTTTAACTAATTAAATATTTCTTAAGAACTTTATTCGTATCTATTAAATTAAAAAAATTATGCACGTGGTCTAATTTTACTATTCAATAATTTCTTGTTATAATTTTATTCAACTATATCTCACGCCAACTTCTCTAACTGTTTTTTTCCTTCATTTAAAAATTGAACCATAGCTGTATATAAATTAATTTATCACATAAAAAGAGAGGAGAATAATAGTATTAAAATTTTGTGTTCGAAGTTTGTTTTCGTTTAAAACAAAATAAAATCAGGAATTGTGATGAAGAGAAATCTTAGAAGGACAAGGCATTGAGTGTGAGAGAGTTGGGATTCTTAAAGAGTTGAAAATTGAAATGAACCTCTTCCACTCAGTTCGATGATCCGATCTCTCTCTATCTCTCTTTATATCATTAAAAACATGAAGACAGAAACTGGTGTCTACGTGAACATCGGTTCTAGCCACGTGTCCTGTTTCAAAACCTAATTTTGCCGCGTTTCTGTACGTTTAAAATCCTAATCAAATACGAACATGAGGTTTTTGATAAGCCAATTATTAGAGCCAACATGTGTAACGCTTTTAGGAAACTTCTTTGTATTTTCTTCGATTGTGATATCTAGAGAAGACTAGACCAACTTCTCTTTCTCTCTTTCTTTACCAAAAGGAAGAAGAAGAAAATAGATTCTTCTATATTATAAATTTCGATTATACTTTTGCACCAAAAAAAAAGTTAGTCTATATTATTATAACCTTGAATGATTATAATTAAGAAAGCTTGTGGACTAAAAAGTTGAACTCATTAATTAGAGTGAAACAGAAACATTGTAACATCAAAACCATCTAACGATGGATTGGTTGAAGGATTTATACTAAGATTAGAGGTCGTAATTTTTTTTCATCCCACTATAATTTCAAAAATACGATTTTTTCGCAATTCGAGGATATAATGTTGTTTTGGTTCAAGATTCTTCCAGTTAATATAAGAGAAGTTTATAAATTCCATACAAATGTTTTTTGTTTTGTAGTTCCGGGGTTTTTGTATCACAAATTATATACTCCTAATTATCAAGAGAAAAGATTCAAGCAGCTATCATTGTATACGGCTAGTTGTGTTTAGGATACTAACTACTTGAGATAGAGAGAGAGACGTCAGTACAAGAAGTTAAGCTAAGGTCTTTAAAGTTATGAGATAATGTAAAGAAGAAAGAGACAGTCACATGGTTGATTGACTTTGATGTCCTAAATAACGTCAACCACACACGTTAACTAAATTTCTTCCTTTCATATGTTCACACTTATTCATGCATGATTAATGATGGTTTTTGGTAAGCCAAAAATATTGTGAGACTCCCCTAATCCAGTAATCTTAATCCGGAAGTAACTCTTATTTTATGAAATGAGTATTCTTAGTGATGCAGCGCATATTCACGTCAACGACCATGACAACAACTTTGTTGTTCTTTTTAAATGGGCCTAAAGTAATGGGTTTTAAAACTATACTATGTCAATATTCTTTTACATTAGATTAGGGTTTTGGTTTTATGATTCTTATTTAAATGATCCTTACGTTGTAGAATAGATCAGTTTTGGAATATTGAATAAACAAGTTTTTAAGAGAGCTTTGCCTAAAGCCTAGAGAGGAGGACTCTCAACCCTAAAGAGCTTCTTGTCCGAAGCCCTGAGAAGAGGATTCTCGCCTTATCCTTATTGCTTCTTCGTCAAGTTTCGACGTTCTAAGCAAGATCCGTTCGTGAATCTAAGTCTCCTTGAGATCTAGCGTTCTCGTTCGTTATATAGCTTCCGCTCTCCATCAGTTGGTATCAGATTCATCTCGTTCCTGGTGGTTTGATTTCCTTCTGTTGATGTCTCTGAAAGACATGTGTCGGGAGACCAATTTTAAGTTGGATATTCCCAAGTTCTATGGTGGATTTTCTAGTGATTCATTATTAGATTGGCTCGTGGATGTGGAAGAAATTTTGGAGTTTCAAAGCCTTACAGATGATCAATTGGTTTCGCTTGTGGTGAAGAAATTTCGAGGACAAGCAGCATCATGGTGGCAACAAGTGAAGACAACACGTAAAAAGGCTGGAAAGAAGCCTATTACATCATGGGATAAACCTAAACAGAACCTATGTTCAACCTTTTTACCTCGTAATTATGATTACACATCATATGGTTGTTTCCAAACTTTGAAACATGTGGATATACCCACATACGTAAACCATGTCGCCGTAGATAATATTTACGGTGATAAATTATCTACCTCAGAAGCCCTCTCCTATGATGCATATCCAATATTCGAGGTCAAAGTGGCTGAAGACGATGGTGTTGTGGAATTTATAGACAAGGATATCATGGTCACAGCAAAAAGCAGCGACGAGCTAGTGAACACCAATGCTACGACAGCCGTTGAAAATACTTTCGTACATCAACTCGGCGAACTGCCTTGTGTGATTTTTGATGACGATTGTGATGCGAATGCTGATCACATCCAAGACAAAGAAACCGATCTTACTTTTACAAACATTACTAATCTAGTTAACTGTATCAAAACAACATATTTCGTCTCTTATGTCTTTGATCCGGTTGATGATGGTGGTGAGGATGACTTCAACAACGCAAATTTTATCGGGAATCAAGGGGTGAATAACACGAAGCTTTCTCCAATTAACCATGACTTAGTGATCACCAGTTTTAATGGGAAGGCTGAAGCTTCATACATGGATAAGGGGAACCACATTTATCCTATTTCTCGTGCAAACCATCATTGGAAAATCAATGGCGAACCTCCAGATTGTGGTCGTAGCTGGTTGTTGCTTTTTCACGAAGAGGTAGCTCTTTATTACAAGAATTATGCTGATCCCGTGTTTGATAATTATATAGATAAAAAGAGTTGTTCTTGTGATTCTGGCGGAGGAGATATGGAGAGAACTGAATTTGCAGCTCTTGTTCATTTTTGCCATTGGAGAATACCAAGAAAAGATTTCCATGTGCGCAGTTCAAAGATGGAGTTTCTTAATTGGGTATTTGGTTACAAAACCCCTATCAATATTTCTTTGTGCCGGCAACGTAACGTCCATGGTGAAAACGCATGTATCATATGCCATATTTTCTTTTCTTTTCCTATGGGAGCAGAAAATAAAAACAAGAGGCATATTGCGGGTTGTTGTGTTGAAAATAGCATAATGATGATGCTAGTATCCCGTGATATCATGAGATTAGCTTCAGAGGCCACCACTTCCATGTGTAGTCATGCTTATTCACTCACTACAAGAACATGTGAAGGAAGTAAGGAATTTCAGATGTTATTTGTCATACAAGATGAAGCGCAACATGAGCGGAGTGGCGCAATTAATATTATGCATCACTGTGATTTAGAACTAGAGGCATCACCTTCGATCAGTCGTCACTATGAAGAGAAGGTGGAATGGCATGAAAATATAATTGTGACGAGAGGGAATTACAAGATCAAAGTCAACAGTGCTTTTCTCATGCGTATGTGGCTGTCTTCTATGGGGGTGTCATTGAGTCAGGGCATAGTGGAGATAATGCACGTTCCACATAATTATTGTTTCGCCTCTTGTGCTCCACGTATAGTGCCTCAATTTCACTCTTTATTGACTCGTGTCTTTGTTGGATGGGAGACTTCTACGATACGACGTGGTGATTTCCTTATCAAACATTTGGAGATTTTAATTGGAGTCAAGACATGTCGTAGAGGGAAAGATGGTATTTTGTACTGTGGTGACAACAAATTTGGTGAATTGTTTGAGGAGTTTAGTAATAACAAGAAAGGTCATCATATGGTTGCAGTGGGTTCTTTCGTTGGTCACGTGTCGAAGTTCCATATCTTACACCACCGTGAACACCTCGCCCAAGTGGAGTCAACATATGTTCGCATGGCTTTTATGTGTCTTCACCAACATATTTCTCGCGTGATGATTATCCTACCTATATTGTTTCAAGCTGTGTTGAAATGTGGAGCTTTTCAGTGGGTAACTGGCCCTGTTCGTAGGTCTCTCTTGGATTCTACATCCATGTTCACGTCATTTAATTGTTGGAGAAACGTTTCTTGTGGAGCAGGAAATCTATTGATCTATGGAAAGTTAAACCTAGCATCGGCTTGTTTCTCTACAAAGGTTCGTTTCTTGGTGGGTAAGAAGACCACACATGTACCAGTTATTTTGCTGATGTGGAAGTTACTTGACCTCAGCTTAAGTACCAAATCCTCATATCATGCTCCAACGAAGATCCTAGTCCGAGAGTTCTTGAAAATGACGTGTTGTTTGTTGCGTGACAATCGTACACGAGGGGATGCAAGGTGTTGGCAGTCGGGAGAACTCATGAATGTCTCTCGCTATGTCTCTATCCACAACCTCATTTTTCGACAATTTCACGGTGATTTAGTATGGTTTCCACGTTATTGTCTTTGTTCTTATACATATCACCATGCGTCATTATTTTCACCAGACAAAGAGAAAAGATTTAAGGAACAAGAGGATTTGTTCGTCAACGGTATTCCACGAAGCTTGGAAACTACGATTGTTTTAACAGAGGTTCAATATGGTGGAAATTTCCGAAAGCTACACTTTAAGCGGGGAAAGAAACGTCACCAAGTTCTTCAGCGAAAATATTATGAATTGGTGGACAAAGGATATCTTCAAAGCTTTAAGATTTGGGATCGAATCTTTCTAACCCGGAGGGAGAATTACGATTCGAGGTCGAATCTTTCTAACCCGGAGGGACTGATGCAGCGCATATTCACGTCAACGACCATGACAACAACTTTGTTGTTCTTTTTAAATGGGCCTAAAGTAATGGGTTTTAAAACTATACTATGTCAATATTCTTTTACATTAGATTAGGGTTTTGGTTTTATGATTTTTATTTAAAGGATCCTTACGTTGTAGAATAGATCAGTTTTGGAATATTGAATAAACAAGTTTTTAAGAGAGGTTTGCCTAAAGCCTAGAGAGGAGGACTCTCAACCCTAAAGAGCTTCTTGTCCGAAGCCCTGAGAAGAGGATTCTCGCCTTATCCTTATTGCTTCTTCGTCAAGTTTCGACGTTATAAGCAAGATCCGTTCGTGAATCTAAGTCTCCTTGAGATCTAGCGTTCTCGTTCGTTATATAGATTCCGCTCTCCATCACTTAGACTCTTAAAACCATCCATATGCGCCAATTTAAAAACAATGTACCTCGACTGAAACTAGGAGTTTCAGTAGAGACCTGCGATTTACTCTTCCTTGAGTGATCAGTGATCACAGTATATTAGATTTGTCGCTTACGTTACTAGTGTACCTCACTGACCATATTCTTTAGTTTGTCGGTACTTTCTTCATGATCTGTGACTTGCTCTTTTTTTTTTTTTTTTGTAATTCTTCAAGATATAAAAATATTAGTGGTTGCGATGTGAATTCGTATATATATGAGTGATAAAGCAGAGCAATATGTTAATAATATTTCTTAGGCTAGGAAGAATTGTGTATTTGTGTGTTGACTATTGAGTAGAGAAATCTGTGGACGTTTAATGGAAATCAAGTTGGTTTGATTTGGTCACAGGCGCTCGCAAAAAAAAAATAGAAAAAAATCAAGTTGTGGAAACTGGAAATGGAAAAATCTTCTATCATTAATTACTCTTCTTCATTGTTTTTAGTCTCACTATACTAGCAGTTGACCCGCGCTGCGCGCGAGAGATTTATATATATTTCTTTAATTTTTTATTCATATTGTGATATTTTATTTATTTTCAAAACATATTATAGTTATTTTCTCTTGAATTATTATCTTTCAATATTTAAATTTGGATTAAAATCATTTTCTTTTTCATCATGTTATAAACTAATATTTCACTTTCAATTTTATTTTTCCCCTTTAAGATTTTATATGTACAATTACATAAATGTTGTTTTTATTCTACCATAAATTGAAAATTTACTTACATTCTTAAAGTCAGTAACACATTTAAAATTTTAAACTATGATCAATTTAAAATGAAAGTTGAATTATATTATTACCACTAACTAATATAAAATGAAAGTATTTCTTATTTAACATTTCATTTATTTACATAATTTATTTTTATTTATATAAATTTTCTATTAATTAAATAAGTAGCATAAATATGCACTAAATGAATGTTTTAAATATTTTAATGTAGGAAAAATGTGGTTTATGTGGATGCTTATGTGGCATCATGAGAAGAGAGAAAAAACTAACTTTATATATATAGATTATGATAACAATATACCACGTTAGAAGTTCATGTGGTATATTATTATCTCTAATATCATACCATAGTTTATAAGTAGATGCATTGCATTGAGATAAATATGACCAAACTTCTCTTCTCACCACAATAATTTTTACTTTGCGAAAAGTTTATATGTATTCAAAATTCTTTACTATTACAACCAGTGGCGGATCCAGAAAAATTTCTTGCGTGGAGCACATATCATATACATATATAAATTATACAATAAACTTCTTGAATGTATATTTTGCATTTTTAATGAGCCAAAATTTTAATAATATTTTTTATTGGTATAGAGATATTTTAAAATAAACTGTTACAAAATTACAATTCACCCATAATATAGACACACATATAAACCTTTAAAATAATAAATTAACTATAAAATGATAATGCTTTTTAATGTTACTAATTTGCCAATTTTATTACGATTTTTTCAATTAAAATATATGTATACTAAAAAATAAAATTGAATAGAATAAAGAAAAACGCAAAATACATCACGTAACAAAAGAATAATAAAAAGGAAATGACTAAAGAAAGACATAGAACAAGTATACAATAACCCTACAATAAAAGCTACCAAGGAGACTTCAAGACCATAATGTCACATGGGGGCCAATTTACCAAATGAACCAAAGAATATATATGCATGTAACTACTGCTTAACTTTTAAAAAGTAGTATGGGGCACGTGTCCCACCTAGACATGACCACGGTAACGATTAATGCGGTTATGGTTAATTAACCACCGGTTAACGGTTATAAATTTCTTTAACCGTAATCTTAACCATTTTATATGAGATTAAGACGGTTACGGTTATATACGGTTACAGTTAATTACGGTTACGGTTAAATACAATTACAGTTATTTGATTATTATTACAATGTTAAGATTGGAGGCAAAATTATATATTTTAACCTTTATAATAATAATAAAATAATATATGATTAAAAATAGTTTAGTATGAAATATTTTGATTACTTACAAGTTTAACTTATTGTATCGCTTTTAATAAGGTGAAAATCTTGTCCAAACATTATTCCATGTGTTTTTCATTCTATATAATTATAATTACAATTTATTTTAAAATTTTAAATAATCGGTTAATCGTGCGGTTAACCTTACGGTTTATAACGGTTAACCGGCGGTCTATTATGGTTACGGTTAATTAACGGTTACAGTTAGTATTCTTTTTTAACCGTAATTAATTTATTTATACGGTTAAAGGTTACAATTTTTAACCGTTTTAAACGGTTATGGTCCAGTTGCGGTTTATAAACGGTCCGGTTATGGTTAGAAATACGGTTAGCTTTTGGTCATGCCTAGTCCCACCCACTTAAGCCCTAGATCCGCCCCTAATTACAACTTTTTTTTTACTACTACTATATTATGATTAGTTTTTAAATATCTATATAATATATCTCCACAACATTAAATATAATTTCTTACATCGAACTTATCTTCTTCTTCTTTGTATATCAACTCCTCGTCAGACGACGAACATCGGTATTAAAATTGCCACCACCACTCCTCGATGCTAATTAATAAGAATCACATATCTTTGTTCTCCACTCTAAGACCACCACAAGATCTTCTCAATATAATGATTTCACAATAAGAAACGGAGAACTTGGAGCGTTTCCTCCGCTCAGATGATTGAGCTTCGTCTTTTATTGAATGAATTGTTGGTTATTGGAAATGATGGGTATTAAATAAAAACTGATTATGAAATATAAAATGTTGGAAATGATTGTATTGGAATTGTTGAGAAGTGTTGGGTTATGAATAAAATATGATTATGAGTGGTGGTTCGAATTGTTGGGTATTGGAATATGAAATCTGAATGAAATGGAAAAACATGGGTAATCTTGAAGCTTAACTGTGTATTTGAGTGCTATTCTCTCATCTTGAACACAAAAAGTTGTTTGATATAATGTTATTAGGAACAAAGCAGTTGGTAAAAAGAGAGAAAGTTTGTTGACGTCGTTGATTTCAATGTCTACGGCTTATACTTCGTCGGTTATGGAGATCTTCTGGTTCTGGTCATCACCATTTATGAGATTTCTGAATATTTAGGAAACTCTTCCTAAATGACGAAAAAAAAAAAAAAAAACTCTTCCTAAACTTCAAAGACGTCTTCCAAAACATTATCAAGTCCTTCGTAAATCTAAATCAGTGTTTAGATATTGAATATATATATATATATATATATAAAATAGTTGTTTTATAAAATTGTTTATGGTTTTTGTTTGAACAAAAGTAATCGATTCGTTTAGAGACTACGGAAAACAAGGAAGAGATGTTGAATAGTTGTTTTTATTGATCAAAGTCTCCAGTACACGCACAAGATTTTCTAGTTTTAATTTAGATTTTAGTATCTTGAATTATTTTACTATCTTGAATTTTTCTAGTTTTAGTTTAGATTTTAATATCGTGAACTAAATACAAAATCATCGTCGTCATTTTCTTCCTAAGATTATATTTTTAATAATATAATATGTTTATAGTTTTGTATAATAAAAGAATTCAAAAAAAATTATAGTTTTTAGGTTTTTAACAGTATAAAAAATTATATAAAAAAAAATTTGTATATTTTTTTTGGTCAAAAACGGTAAACGTCGGAGTCAAGACCGTTCAACGCCATAATCAGTTGACCGGTGTACCAGAATTTTATGTCTATAGTGTTGACTACATAACGTTGTATAGTTGATGCATGTGTTCATGCAATACATCTATTTCGTGTAGCTGTGTGTACAATATAATACTTGACATGTGTGACCATGCATTCTTATATAGTTGGTGTAGCCAACCATCTTTTTTCTTTATTAAAATACATCTGAATTTATAAAACAAAGAAAATTCATCATAAAACTCAACTTTACTACAAAAATATTAAAGAACGTAAGGATAAATACAATATATATGGTTGTATCAATTCATCATCTTATCTTTCCATTTTCTTCACTTGTTGTCTTATCCAAAATCTCTTGAAACAATGTCTTCTGTGAAATCCGTGTGTTAGTCTTGGTACTCACCTTTGAGACAATCGTGCACAAAAATCAGATTTTGTGGCCGATTCTCTTCTCCGAAGGCAACGACAAAGAATAACTAAAATAAATTTTCATGCGCGTTATTCAATCCCGAGGAAAAATACAAACTTTACAAATACGGTACAAACATGTTTTTGCATTAGATTTTTGATAAGCCAATTATACAAGCAACATGTAACTCTTTTTGAAAACTTCTTGTATTTTCTGCGATTGTGATTCTATTTCTCTCTTTCTCTATCTTTAATTTACCAAAAGAAGGAAGAAAAATAATCTTTCTCTTTATAATTAATACTAGCAATTGACCCGCGCTCCGCGCGGGAGGTCTATAATTTTGTTTCGTTGATTTTTCATTCATATTGTGATATTTTATTATTTTTTTAATTGATTTTCAAAAAATATTTTAATTATTTTTTCTTTAATTATTATCTTTCAATACTCAAATTTGGATTAAAAGCACTTGATTCAATTTATGAAATGTCATTTTTTTTCTTCTTTTTGATCATGTTATAAACTAATATTTCATTTTTTTCCTCTTTATAATTTTATATATACAATTACATAAATGTTGTTTTAGTCTAGCATAAATTTAAATTTTACTTCTATTCTAAAACTCAGTAACATATTTAAAATATTAAATTATGATCAATTTAAAAGGAAAGTTGAATTATATTATTACCACTAATAAAAAAATTAAAGTATTGTTTTCTTATTTTAACATTTCATTTTTTTCATAATTTATTTTTATTTATATAAACTTTCTATTAAATAAATAAGTAACATAAATATGCACTAAATGAATGTTTTAAATTTATTTTAATGTTTAAACAAAAATGGGCTTAGGTAGATGCTTATGTGGCATCATGAGAATAGAGAAAAAGCTAGCTTTATATATATAGATATAGTAATATGAATGATTATTAGAAACTTGTGAACCAAATGTTGGAACTCATTATAGTGAAATAGAAACATTGTAACTGTACGTAGCAAGCAAGTGTAACTTCAAAACCAACTCAAGATAGAAAATATAAATATTTGTACTAAGATTAGAGGACATAATTTTAATCATGATGTAAGAATACTGATTTTCGCAAGTTTCAAGAATTAATCTTGTTTTGGTACAAGGTCTCCTGTTAATACAAGAAATGTTTGTAATTTGCATACAAATGTGTTTGTTTTGTAGTTTCAAGATTTTCTCTTATCACAAATTATGTATACGGCTAGTTGTGTTTATGATGCTAACTACTTGAGAGAAATTAAAGAGACGTCACAAGAAGTTAATCTAAGAGCAACATTATCAAGAAGATCTTAATTTTTGATCTTAAGATTAATTTATTATTAAATTTAAAAATGTAAAATTTAAGAGTTATATTTTTGTTTTTAGTTTTGAAATGTCTTTATTGGTAGGATCTTAAGTTAGGGATCTTAGGAAAAAAAAATTAAAATTTGTAATTTTAGAAACTTTTATAATTATTGCAAATTTATAATTTTAAAACATATATGAAATACAATTTATAACATAAATAACATAAACCACAATAGTTTTAAACTTGATTTCTAGAAAATTCTGTCTATATATGCTTGACTAAATCCTTCTATAATTTTTTATGCATAGCTCGATCACGAAGTTGAGTTATAGTGGCTATCATATCGACAAGAAGTATTTCCATACATAAACTAACCCTTTAATAGTTCTTTTTGTATATTTGAGAATGAGTAAAAAACAACCCATCTTACCGTTTTTGTCAAATGTTTATTAGACCTTCCAAGAGTCTCAAGAAACCAAATTAGATTATAACTTTTTTTAAAAAAAACTTTTTATCTTGGATTGTATTGGTAGGTTGATACTGGCATAACAAGAAAAACATTTACAAAAATTTAAGACAATCTAAAATACATTAAATTAAAATGTCCCAAATAGTTCCAATGTTTTAATTTTTTAAATTAAAATATTAAAGCATGAAACAAGAAAATGGATTTTCGAAAAAATTAAAAGAAAAATGTTGAATAAGAACACATAACACACAAAAAAGCCTTCCACCAATCGTCCATTGACACATGTCGTATCTTAGCCATAATTTTAGATCTTAATTAAGATCCAGATCTTAGCATTAATCATCATTTACCATTTAAATTAAATAAAAAAATACCAAATATTAAGCTAAGAATGAGCTAAGATTCTATTGATAATGTTAGTTTAAGGTCTTAAAAGTAATGAAAGAACGTAAAGAAGAAAGAGATTGTCACATGGTTGCTTGACTTTGATGTCCTAAATAACGTCAACCACACATGTTAACTAAATTTTTATATATTCACACTTATCGACGATTAGTGATGTTTATGGTAAGCCAAAATGTTTGTAGACTTCCTTATATATCATCTTTATACAATTTTTAATTAATCATAATATAAGTGATTTTTCTAGAGTATTTTTGTGTTATTAGGGTCTTTTTGAGTGTTTTTAGGATTTAGAGTTATTTGGCATAGATTGAAGCAATTTGAAGTTTTTTTGGAGATATGAAGAACCTAGGCTGAATAAACGTATTCGGAGAATATATTTGATGTGAGTGTCGATCGACACTACACCTGGTATCGGTCGACACCAATATCTGACGTCAATTGGATTTCACGAGTAGTTGCAGTTATGAAGATTTGCAAATTTTATTTAGAAGTTTTTCTTATTTGCAATTAAGCCCAGTTCGTGGTTTAGACATAAATATTGAGTGTTATAAGGTTTTATGAGAAATGATGTTCTTTTCTAGTGCAAACTATTGAGAGATTGGCTTGAGAGCTTTCGGAGAGAAAGATCAGAACTCCATGTAGAGAGAAGATTTTGAACTCCTTTGTTTCTCTTTCTTATTTCTTAATTCAGATTATTCAGATCATGATGCTTTTTACTTTGATTATGTCTAAGTAGTTTTTTTTAGGGTTATGAATTCTCATTAGGGATCTCATGACTTGTTATGTAAATTTGTTAGATTAAGATTCATTATTTTTGTTCTTCGCCATAAGTTGTTCTTAATGCTAGTTTTAGATTGATCATCTAAAATCTAAATCTTAGGATAATTTGTTTGACATGAGAGTGTGATTAATTACCTAAAAGAACCTAATGTGAACAAAATACTTATTCGCAAAGAGATTTGGTTTAGGAATTTTGTGAATAAATCGAACTTGAACTGTAATGCTATTTAATCCCTTAGAATTTGCAAAGAGAATTGAAAATTATAGTTTTTGATTTAGATAATCATCGAATTTTACTTTTGTATTTCGAGTTAAAAACCCGTGTTTAATATGAATCCTAATTTATAAATTTATTTTATTTGACTGATTTCTTGAAAATCCTTGAATCTAGCTTTTATATATTTCGTGGAACTAAAACCTCTTTTTTTAATATTGCTTGCTATTTTAATTTGAAAATCTATTTTGTTTAACTTAATTTAATACCTATATATTTATTGTGTAAAATTTAAATATATGTGGATTCAATCTCTAAGTATTAAAATGGTCTCTTAACTAAGATAGTAGCTCATGAAAAATCTGAGCGAATTACTTCTCTAATCTAGTTTTGAGGTTTTGGAAAATTTTGTAGTCGGGTCCAATTTGATTTATATACAAGATATGACCAATCTTGCAAAAAAAAATGGCCAATTGGCCAAATCTGGCCGAACCCATTGACCGTGTTTTCATTTTTTTTTTCTTCTTGATTTAGTAGTGATAACCTAATTAGAAAACACTTGTCTATAAGATTACAAGATTTGACCGTCTTATAAGTATTGTAAACCAGTTGTAGAACCGATTGTATCAAAATGAGACCGGACCAACTCATGATCACAATTACATGCAACTCCTGATCACAAGATTTTTAGCAGTTATAATATTCTAGTGTTTGGTACAAAAACAAAAATATTATAGTGTTTTTAACCAAAATCATATATAGTAGTGCCATTTTTATATTTTCAATGTAAGCTGTATATTTTTTTTTAAGTTGTTTCTTATTACTATAGCTATTAGTCTATCTTAGTAATATTAATCCGGAAGTATTTTTATATAACTTACCTAAGATCTAAACACAATTTCATCACAAAACCGTTGCAAGAAAAAAAAAAGTTCACTACATTTAAACGATCGTGATCATGAGAGATGTAATTATATAAGTTCTAAATTGCAAATTAGAAAGAAAAAAAATCAATTTCATTCGACATCACATTTGTTTATGTCCGATGTATAAACAAACAAACGTGATGTCGAATGAAATTGTTTGTTTGTTTTTTTTTTTCTAATTTGCAATTTAGATCTTAATTAGACCAACTCCACAATAACAACTTTATCAAAGGTAGTTGGAAATTTATTCAAAGTATCATGATATATGTACTTCTATACAGAGGAAATTTAGTTCACCTATCATCTGGTGCCTTGCTTATGTTTCTGGATATTTGGTACGAGTTAGAAGCCATTTAGAATAAATTCGGGTTAAATCGATATATTGTTAAGATAAAGGTGTGGTTTTTCTAGAGCTTACCTTGTTATGTGTATATATAGGCGTGTATGTGATTAATAAGAACATAACGTTTCCCAATCTGTTCTTAGACCCTTCGAAGCAAGGTAAATTCACTTGAATTTTTTTCTGTAAAACTTCACTCATTTGTCACCCTCTTGACATTTAGTCTGTCTTACTTTAAGGTTCAACGTCATTTTGAAGAACTACCACCTGGGGCTTTCCAGAAGCTACGTGAATCATTAACGGTGTAAGTCTTTGCTTCATCAAGTAAATTTTCATGAGTTATATACTGAAACTAATATATACTGATTATTCGTAGCATACGGTTTCGCACCTCATATTCGATTTTGACAGCTATCTATGGATGGGATAATCTGCTTTCTCTTGTCGATGGTAATTATGCTTTCATCACATGGACAACATACGAAAGCTGCCGTAAGAATTAGCCTAAAAGCCAAACCACTAAGCTTGGGTAATGGCATTAACTCGACCACATTTGAGACATCAAAAAACCGCATTAGGCTACGAAATGACCAAATCTACTACTACAGTGATATCGGCATTGGAACACCAAACCAAAACTTCATAGTCATTTTCGATACGGGAAGTGCGGATTTATGGGTACCGGGTACAAATTGGCCTCGTGATGAAGGACTTCCCACATATGATTCAGGGAATAGCCTAACTCACATAAATAATGGTATGGAATCTTTAATAAGGTTTTTCTTATTTATTTTTATTTTTTTAACAACTAAGTTTTTCTTAAGTTATATCCTCATTCCCTACGGTAAGGAGTATGGAAGTTGATCAATTTCTTTTTATTTTTCATTAACAAAAGTTTATAATCTAAGTGTCAATTTTACAGATAACCCCGAACCCGCAGAAATCAGTTATGATCTATATAAGATTGCTGGTCTCCTTAATACTGATGATGTCACCGTTGGTGATATGATTGTTAAAAGACAAGTAAGAATAGTTAAGGATTTTGTATCGGACGATTTTGAAAAATGAAAATTTGTTTAATTTACTTTAAGAGCTTCAGTAATCAGTGTTTTGCTATCTTTAGACTTTCATAGCGGCAGACGGAGAAATAAAAGATGGAGGAGGTTTTCTTGGATTACAAGCTTTCGATGGTATTTTCGGGCTGGCATTCCAATCGAATTCTGTGAGGAATATAGTTCCGGTTTGGTAAGTATTCATGTTTCTCATCTTCATTTCTTTAATATGCATAATTCCCTCTATTTCAAAATATTAGATGTTTACGACTTTTATTTTGGTTTCATATTATAAGATGTTTTGCATATTAATTTAAATGTATTTATAATAATTTGTGACCACTTTTATTCTACAATTTATTCATGATTAGTTGAATCTTTTTTTAACTAAATATAAGTGATATTATTTCTAATAAAATTATTTACATATGCACACTTTTACTTTTACAAGTAACTCAAGAGTAAATAATTATAATTTTTTTTGATTTTTTTATAATTAAAACTCTGAATATTATTTAGTTAATATTTTGTCATTAACTATTGTAATTATATATATATTAACACTCATATTAAATATTTTAATATCAACCACCAACTAAGTTTTATATCACAACACCTAGGTATAACATGGTAGCTCAAGATCTTGTTCAAGACAAAGTTTTCTCAATTTGGTTAAAATACTACAACCCACATGATAAAGACGGTGGAGCTATCATTTTTGGCGGATTTGACATGGCGCACTTCACAGGCGAGCACACGTATACTCCCATCACCAACAAACACTATTGGGAGTTTAAGATGGAGGAAGTACTCATCGGAGGGAGGAGAACTGGGCATTGCATCGAAGGCTGTTCTGTCATGCCTGACTCCGGCACTTTCGACGTGAAAGGTCCAGCGATAAGAATTTGTATTGAATATTGCTTGTTACACATTTGAGAACTAACAAACTTGTTGTTCTTTGATCCAGTCTATAATTAAGGAAATTAATGAAGCTATTGGGGCGGATGGTGATGGGAAGGTGGACTGTGAGATGGTTCCTTCGATGCCAGAAGTTTCCTTCACCATTGGTGAAAGAGTTTTTTCTCTTTCCACGAGAGATGTATAGATTTTCAATTAGTTTATCTGAGTATTTTTTTAGTATATGTAATTTTGTTTTTCTCTTTTTTTTTTTGGACACAAAAGCGAATTTAATGAATTTTTTTTTTCTTTCAGTATATACGTTTTTGGGGTGATGGAACGGAAGAGTGCTCAAGCAATTTCGTGGCCAATGCCGGGGATAATGATGATTATCATGAAGATAATCTTTGGTAATAATAATTTTTGTAACTCTTATTACTGATTGGTATGATGTAATAAAGTAGACCTTAAATGGTTTGAACTACACGAATGCAGGATTTTGGGAGTGGTCTTCATGAGACGAGTCCATACGATATTCGATTTCCAAAATGAAAGAATCGGGTTTGCCGATGCCGTACAATCAGGGTAGTTTCTCGGATAAGTTATGTTGATGATCTCGTGTCGGAAAGAGAGGGTGAGAGAGTGTTTGTGCTTTACAAGTTTAATGTTAGCTAGTGTTTTTAAGTTCAATGCTTTGGATTTATGATGTGTCTTCTTAAACGTTCCGTTTGAATAGAATAAAAACTAGCCACTTATAGAGTTATTTTCGATATTTATTACCAAAATTAATGAGATGATTCCATATAAGATAACACACTGATTAATATAATCGTAATGACTAATGAGCAATATAGTATACTCAATTACTCAGTATTGACTATAGTACTATAAACGGTGATGATTTCGGCCACATGAAGATTTCCTCTCCTGTCCTTGACGTTGTTGATTGATATAATCCAACGGTGGAGATTGACACAACTATTCCCCACGTTAAAAAAGAAAAAATGTAAAAGAGAAAGTAAAACCAGCAAGAGTAGTTAGTTGATAACTTGTATCCACTCATTGGATTAAAATGTAACTTGTGCAATCTAACGAAGAAGGGTAAGAAATGTTCAATCCGTACCTAGTTTATTTCCTTGTCTTTCGCTGTATTCTTATAAGTTATAACTAGATGCACTGCATATATTTATATTATACACGCGCTATCTTTGTCACCAAATATGATTAAATTTCCCACCATCAAAAGAAATTAACCTTCACTGTCTTTAACTCTTTATGTAAAAGATATATGTCAACATATTATAAGTTAACTAGGCCAACACTTCCATGATTTTTCCTATCATCATATCTCAATTTACTATAATAAAATAATTGATTTCCTACCGCTACTAGTTTAGTAAGAAAATGGTAGAAAGCAAATATTTCATTTCGTTTTTCTATGCAAATATTGGAAAGACACTGACGGTAGACAATCATAAATGGTAACATTAAGTTCATATATATGAAATAGTTCAACCATCACCGAAATAACACTGCTTTAGTTAAATATAATTATGTTTTATTATGAAATTAACTAAGCAGAATTTACGGTTGAATAATTTTTGTTTACCCAATGTTGATCTCAGCTAATGGCTATTCTCATCTTTAAAAAGAAAGACATGAAGTTTCCATCATATAGAACTTTACTTTTGAAATTCAAAATGAAATCTTAAACGAAATTTTAAAAAACGTGATCATTATAAGATCAAATGTGTTACAAATTAAGCAAGATAGTTCATAAAACATAGAGCATGCATAATACAATAAAGCTAAATTCTTTCAGACTAGCCACATAAGGGATATGAAGGATATATATATATATCCGATAGAGTCATAGAGACTCGGATCCTATACTTCCCTGTTTGAACTACTTCCCTGGTTTCTTACATATCGTATTACCTCCGCTTTGCGGGGTAGTTGGGTTTAAGATTGGCACATGGTATTATATAAACCAAGATTTCATTAAGGATGTATCAATGGTTCCGGAAGTTGGAAGTTAGCCTTACTTGAACCTGATTTAGTGTTTGATTGGATGTCATCCATACGTCTCATTTAAATATAAATGAATGGCCTAATTTCATAACTTTACGAGACCACGTTATGGATCCTTAAACTTCCCTGTTTGAACTACTTAAAACCTGAAAAAGTAAAATTAAATCGAAATAAATGGTCTAAACGCTAAACAAATTATAACGTTAAAAAAGAGGAAGAGAAAAAGTTGTACGAGCTAGCTCTTCTTGCAAGTGGAACAATATTGTTGACCAAATAAACGAAAGAAAAATCATGATGAGTTAGAGAACGAAAAAAAAGAAGTGAAAATTAAAATAAAAAAGGTGTACGAGCTCTTGCATGTTGATTTGTTGACCATAGAAAAAAGGGAATCTCACGCATAAACAACTTTTTCGGGGTTCATGCTAAATTTCATGCTCCTCGACCGGCTATATATATACACACAATAATATCGAACAACTCCATACGAAAAAAAATATGGAAACCTTTCCGAAAAAAATTGTTTTGGTAAAGCTCTTTTTAATAGTAGTAATGATGATAGTTAGGGTAGAATCAAGTACTACTACTACTCTTCACAGAGTAGGTGGCGGACGATACACTTGGAACCCCAACGTTAACTTCTCAGACTGGGCCAACCACGAACGCTTCTACTCCGGCGAATGGCTCTGTCAGTAACAAGATTTTCGCTTCTTCTATTTGTTTTTTTCCAACTTACTGCGTTTTAACTTTACATATAAGTATAATATAATTTTAGTTTTAAATTAATTTTTCATCTAAAATTGGCAGATTTTGGGTTCGATCCAACTAGTCACAACGTCCTTGAAGTAAACAAGAGTAGCTACGAGCAATGCATAGACACTGATTTCATATCCAACGTGACACGAGGAGGACGAGATGTATTCCAACTCCTTCAGCCAAAGCCTTATTACTTCATTTGTGGTAAAGGTTATTGCGACCAAGGCATGAAGCTCGCCGTTAACGTCCTTCCTCAACCGTCTACAACCTCAAACTCCATTACTCTCATATCCTCATCCGCTTTCTCTTTCGCTGCTGTGTCCATTCTGGCTTTAATGTGAACTAGTTTTATAATGTTATAAGCTAGTGTTTTTAAGCTAATTGCTTGGTTTTGTGATGTATCTTTTAAGTGATACATGCTGTTAACATTTCGTTTGAATAAAAATCGTAGCTTCAAGACGATTCATTTTCGATTTTTTTTTAAGGTTGAAATTACCAAGATGAGATGATTACTTTAGATAATACATTGAATACTAGTTCATTTTTTAATATATGTATTATAATATCTTTTTGAAATTTAACTCTTTCTTTCTTTATTTAAGTATCAGAATTATCTTTTATATATGAAATTTTCTTATAGTTATCTCTTTAATTTTAAAATTTATTAGAGCAAAACTTTTTATTATAAATAAAAATCTCTAAATCGATAAAATTATTACAGATTATGTTTAATGTTTTTAGTATGAACAAGTATAAGTTTTTTTTTTTATAATAGGTTTAGAACTTTACTTTCTTTTTTAAAAATAAATTTAAAATTGAAACGTGTCAACATCTTATCAAGCACGTTAATGACTAACTTTAAAAATTATACTTTATATAATAAGATTTTACTTTATTTTAGATTAGTAATAAAAGTAAATAACATAGAATTTATCCAGTAATCTTCGCAAGTAAGACAGACGAAACATACTATTTGTATGCACTCCTATAAACATGGAAACGTTTTTCTCATATTTACAATATTTTATGGAAAACCTATAACTAACTATTAGATTAAATTATCATTTGGATTTCTGAAATTTGTTTATTTCCCTTTTTCCAAGACAAAACAAGTACAGTAAAACCTCTATAAATTAATACTCGATAAATTAATAATTTCTATAAATTAATAAATTTATTCGGTCCCAAGGTGAGACTAGTGTAATTTTAGACACATTTCGATAAAATAATAAGATAATAATTTTTTTGAAAATTCTTTGTAAATATATGGTCCCGTCAATATTATAAATTAATAATTAGGTAAAAATTTTAAAATATATGTATATATTGACACATTAGTTTTTGTTAGAGTTTATTTCTAATATTTTACTATGTCAGAAATTGTTAGCATTATCTTTCAAGATATAATAATAATTATTTTCTTTGTAATTGATTATATAAAATTTTAATTATCACGATTAAATTTTATTTTTAAATATTTTTTTGAAAAAACTTTTCAAATTAAGAAAATCTCTCTATAAATTAATAATTATTAAATTTATCGATAAATTAAAACATGTATAAATTAATAGATTTTCATGTTCCCAACATTATTAATTTATATAGGTTTTACTGTATTTTAAAGAAAACAATACACCCAGTACCTGGGTTATTTATAGAGACAGGACCGATTTAGCTCACATCAAAGTAAAACCTGACCAAAATAATTCCTAGGTTCCGTCTAACCCTAATCATGACAGTGGAGAAGCATAACCCTAATCATGATGATGAGTGTCTTAGATCTAAATCCTGGTCCGATCTCCCTCAAGTTCTCTTGATATCGGTGTTCGAACGCTTAAGCTTTACTAATTACCAACGAGCTAAATCCGTGTGTTGGTCTTGGTACTCAGCTTCGACACAATCCGTGCCCAAAAATCAGATCCCGTGGCTGGTTCTCTTTCCCGAAGACGACGACAAGAACGATAACTTTTCATGCACCGTATTCAACCCCGAAGAAAAACACAAACTCTACAAAACGCAAGATCTTGGTATGGAATTCGCAAAGAGTGTTTGTATGGCAACCTATGGAAGCTGGCTACTAATGCGAGATCCTCGACGAGATCCTCTGTATAATTTCCACATTGTGAATCTCTTTACCCACGAAAGGATCGATCTACCTTGTGTAGAGTTATTGTGGAAAGACTATGAATTAAGCATTGCAAGTGACAAAAGAATGAGGTACAGAGGTATTAGCTTACGATCACCTGTGTTTTGGGTTGACGAGAAAACCAAAGATTATCTAGTTGCTTGGGGACTTAGAGATTGGTGTGTAGTTTACGCCAAGAAAGGAGATACCTCGTGGAACCAAATCCCACAAACTCCGGATTGTTACCACATGGTTTACAAGGATCACAATCTTTACTTCTTGAGCTATTTTTATGGTGTTTTCAAAATATTTGATTTCTCTGGAGAGATTGTAAAACAAACATTCCAATCTTGTTTTCCTGTGGAGACATTTCAGTTTGGTAGACAAATCCGTCTACCAAGTAATTCATGGAGCGTTTGTGCCACACAACTTGTAGTCACCGTAGCAGGTAATGTACTCAAGGTTGAAAAATGCTGGAGAGCTAGGGATAGATCGTGGTCCTTCCGGCTTTACAAGGTTTATTCATCAGGAGGATTCATCAAGAAACGAGAACGGATTCATTCCTTGGACGACGACGAGTTTATGCTTTTCGATCAAGGCATCACTGTGCTCGCCAATAACACTCATGATGGAGGATTCATTAGAAGAAATTGCATCTATTTCAATGCTGCTTGTCATGGAAAGAAGAATACTAATGATACCTGCTTTATCTTCAATCTCGAGACACAGGAGACAAAGGAGCTACACACATTATTTGATACTTCTCCAATTCAATTCTCTAGAGCTCAATGGTTCTTACCAAGTTTCACAAAACGTACATGATGTTGGTCTCAACAATGTTGTAGCTTTTTTTTTTTTTCTTTCTACTTCCTTCATTCAATAATTTAAGATGATCCCGTACGTTACGTGCAAGTTTATCATATATAGAAAAAAGTTCATCATCTAGGTTAAAATCATCATATATAAATTTCAAAATGAAACCTTGAACGTAATTGTATAAAATGAAACATTCAAAACAAACACTAAACATCGACGTTAATTTTTGTTAAAATAGTAAACTTATATTAAAAAAACGATAATAGATGAATTCATAAGTTCAACAGTAATAAGCAACCAAACAAGTATCAAATCGGACCATACTACTGTATTCTCTTCTCTTTGAATCGTCAGTAGTGTCTAAATAGGATAGGGCTAATGTTTTTGTAACTCTTATTCAGCAAAAGAAAAGAGAAGAAAATCTTATTTATTACCTATATAGTATAGATACTGCCACTGAGCTTAGGTTGTAAGAATTGGAGGCATGTAATCAGATTTAACACCAAGGATACGGGCTTTTGTGTCAGGAAAGAATTCACATCCAGGAAGCTCAGTGATGTTCCCTTCACTAGCAATTCCGATCGGGTAACGAAGTAGATGACCGGGAAGATCATGTTCAAGTGACTCGCTTGAGTAAAGATCCCAATACTTATCAGCAACACGGTTAACCTTCTGGATACATTCTTGGCTCGATGGATCGAGGAAGGTCTCATCGAGCATTCCTAAATGTTCATACCATAGCGACATGCGGAATCCATGGATTTGACCTCGAGCTGGCTGTCTTGTTGAGAGATGATATGGCTGATAGCCTCCCATTGCTATCTCTGAGTCTCTTGCACCATCCATTGACCTCTGGTTGATATTGGCTGATCCGATTATAATGTACTCATCGTCAACTGCAAAAATTAGATGTTGAATCATTTGGTTCATATAAATGATCATAAATTCTGAAACTGTTGATGATACTCTTACCTATCATCATTTTAGTGTGAACATAGATCATGAAGCGGCGTGCTTCTTGTGCTCGGATATAGTCAGTGTCTGGTTCAGGTTTCTCTGAAGGCTGATACTCTCCATCTTTCTTGACTTCTCGGTTCCCGAGACAGAAGAATGTCAGATAATCTCGTGGATCCTCTCCCTCGAGTCCCTTTTCTCTAAGTGCCTTGATTACATCTTTGTACATCATCTCCATTGTTCTTTTCTGCCAATCTAATATAGCTTGGACTGATCCACTCTCAGGAATCCCTTCAGGCCACATTGGAACAACAACATAAACCTTAAACTTCTCTCCCGCTTTGATCTTGCTAACAATCTTTAAAGATAGCTCCTTTGGAATCAAATGCAGAGCATTGATTTCTTCGGGTTTGATTCCATCCGCGCTCCAAGCAAATGAGCTTCCAAGGAAGTACTGGTTTTCGATGTAGATGAAATCTTTAGCTCGTCTAATCGCGTGAATGTAAGCATCTTGGATACTCCTGTCAATTATATTATCTTTTCCGCTCACAAGACCTGCTTCCGCTGCAGCTTCAGGGGAGTCAGGAAATCCAGCAGCTGCTCCACCATCAATAGATCTAAACAACTGAACATTCCACACATCGTGATCCTCTGGGAACAAAACAGGAGAAGGCGGGATGATAATATCACCAAGCTCTCTCATTTTAACCAAAATATCTTTACCGCCCTGTCTGTTCCATCTCTGCTCAAAATTATACAAGACATCCCAAGCAATAGGTCCTTCAAGACGACAGTGAATGTCATGCCATGGCTCTCTAGGACCGCCTTTAGTTATCGTAGCGCCAGTGAAATTTGGTTGATGGAAGTCATCGTGATGGGCAGTATCCAACGTTCTAAACAAGGAGTGAAACGGAGTGTCATACCTTCCATCACAAAGATCAAGACCACCAACAAAACTCACAATTCTTCTGGATCTTGATCCCCCACTCGGCATTTCACTGTCTACAACCACAATCTTTTGGTGATGAGTGAACATAGTTGAGATTTGCAAGTTTTGGACAATGCTTCCACCATCATCAGGGTTACGAGGACACAAAATACAGTTCACGTCGGTTCCTCTGAAAAAATTCTCAGTTTCTTCATCATGAGTGGCCATAAGTCCATCTTTTTTCAGTAAATCAACTGATGTTCTGTCATCCCAAACAAGCAAAATTACCTTAACACCTTCACTAGCTTTCTTCTTGAGTAGCTCACCAATGGTCACATCTCCTCCTTGTTTCGGTCTCCTCGAGTCCCTCACCAAAGAAATCTCAGTGTAAACAGACCAACCAGTAATGTAAATCAAGTGTTTCGCATTAGTAATCGCATCAAAAATATCCTCCCAGCATCGATGTGCCTCATAGTTTTTCCCTCCCGCAAGAGGGATTTTCGGGACAAAGTTTCCAGGAATATGAGCATCTTGATACAGAGAAACTTTGCAGCCTTTTCTCTGAGAGAAGAATGTGTAAGGAACTCCTGGAAACTTAGCACTTTTGATACCTCGATTCCAGTTTTTATCCTTTTCAACACCGAAATATTGGAGTTTCACATGGATCTTTGATCCTCCAGCAATGGGGTTTTTCTCATTATCTAAGATCTCAACCCATCTATCAACTTCTTCTCCATGCAAAATATCTTCCACAGGAACATAACCTCTTCCGATCAATGTCGCGCCAATCGGATTAGCGTCTTTAACTGTGAATATAACATGTTTAGCCATGTGACCACAGTAAATATGAAAAGATTCATACCACTTTGGGTTTTTTGGTTCCTTTGATATCTTCCTAGTTCGTCCAACTCTCGCTTTCTCTAGATCGATTGTAGCGTAAAGCTGAGTTTCTCCTTTGCCAACACCGATGGTTTCTTCAACATTTGCTAGAATCTGGAATGATTAAACAGAACACTGGAAGAGATGAAGGGAAGTTTTACTAGTATCTTAATTTAATTTATTAGATGAGTGAAAAAAAAATGACATACCGATCCTAAGAAACCTGATCTACCTCCTTCAGCATTGAGACGATCAACTTCATAAATTGTTGCGTGCAATCTTCCATGTAACAAAAACTCGTCCATTTTTCTCCACCTGTAACATCATATAACATATTAGTAACAATCATACATTAGATTAGCAAAGTATGAAACACCCCTAAGAATATATTTTAAGCAAATCAATGTGTAAAAGTCATTAACCGTAATCAGAATAGATGAAATGTGATCAAAACAAGAATACTAGAAACCTGTGATCACCAAGATCAATGTAAGAAACAAGATTTGCAGAGGAGAGGAAGAAAAAGAAAAAAGAAACTACCTACAAAATTCTGAGAGAGATGGGGGAAGCTGGTTTGGAACAATTCAGTATTTGATCCGCGAAGGAAGCTGCTTTGTGTGTGGAGGAGCTGCTGAATGTTTCTGTGATATTAATAGAAGATGAAGCAAAAAAAAGAAACGAGTTTTACTAAAAACACTGGCTGTGAGTTTAAGACATTGATGCCTAATACGTGTCCAAATCCAGATTAAGTGATGACTAAACTCGCTCTAGTGATTAGAAAAATTCTTTTTTATTTTTTTTTAAAACCAAAAAATAGATTGAAATTTAGTTATTGCATAATTTACGCAACATACACATAAGAAATCACATTTCCAGGTGAATGTACATTGTATATGGATCTTCTGTGGTAGTATTTTAAAGAATAATTCAGTTTTAATCAGTTCGTTTAACTTTCGATTTATTTCCAGTCTGGTTTTGATTGGAATTCATTTACTAGTTTGGACCAAACAAATTTACCGAACATAACTGCCTAATGTAATTAGAAAAAAAAAAAAAAAACAGAGAGAGAGTAAAAGGTAAAAATTCTTACTTTGGCCACAAGGTTGTCCGAATCTCTCTCCCAGCTTCACATTTTCCACCAATTTAGCGGTTCAATCTAATCCTCAAACCTCAGCCAAAAAGCTGACGAGCAAACGCGCGTGACACTCTTTTCCAGAAATGGGGAAGAGACCGCCGATTCCACCAGATATCGAAAACGGACCACCACCACCAGCGCGACCACAGTTTCGCCCGCCCATTCCCGTGCCATGGGTTGCGTGGCTCGTGCCTCTCATTTTAGCAGCCAACTTCATCACATTCGCTACCACCATGTATGTGAACGATTGCCCTGCGAGATCAGATGAGTGCATCTTGTTTGATGTCCTTGGAAGGCTTTCGTTTCAACCGATCAAAGAGAACATGCTTCTCGGTCCTTCTATTCCCACGTAAGGACATGTTGATTCAACAATGTGTTATTTTTTTTTCCCCGGGTTTGATGGATGATTCTTGTTGAATTCAGGCTGAGAAAACTCGGAGCTCTCGAAAGGAGACTTGTGGAGGAAGGTGAGAAATGGCGTCTCATCTCATGCATATGGCTTCACGGTGGTTTCCTTCACTTGCTGGCTAACATGATCAGCCTAATGTGTATCGGAATGCGCCTTGAACAAGAATTCGGATTCCGTAAGACCCTTTAAAACCCTCTATTATCCGTCATCAAGACTGCTTTGATCTGATTTAAGAGTTTGGTGAGATTACAGTGAGAATAGGAGCTCTGTATATGATCTCCGGGCTTGGAGGAAGCCTGATGTCTTGCTTAACAGATTCCCAAGGAGAACGGGTATCAGTCGGAGCATCTGGTGCGCTATTCGGATTACTCGGTGCAATGCTCTCAGAGCTGATCACAAACTGGACAATCTACGAAAACAAGGTAAAAAGATTTTCTAGTTTCGACTTCATATTTCCGAGACAATGAAATATTTCTGGTGCATTATTGAAAGCTGATCTTAATCAATTTTTTTTTGTAGTGTACTGCACTTATGACATTAATCCTGATCATTGTTCTGAATCTAAGCGTCGGATTCTTACCACGTGTGGACAATTCTGCTCATTTTGGAGGATTCCTAGCTGGTTTCTTCCTTGGGTTTGTCATTCTTCTCCGTCCGCAGTATGGTTACGTGAACCCCAAATACATTCCTTCTGGTTATGACATGAAACACAAGAAATCAAAACACAAGTGTTATCAACACATCTTGAGGTTTACATCTCTAGCCATCCTTCTTGCAGGGTAAGTTCACAAAAGATTCAATGAACCATAATAGATGAAAAAGTAGTTGAATCTTCCATCAACACTCAAACAAAATTCCCAATGTTGTGAAATATTTCATATTCTGGTCAGTAATAATTGAAACTTTCCTTGAAATTTCTGCAGATTCGGTGCGGGATATAGTAAGCTTCTCAGAGAACATACCATACAAAGCATGCCACTCAGAGAATTCAATTAGCAGCTTGTAGACCAGTGACACATTCTCTGGAAAAAAGACTATTACACACAATCCCAAGGTTTTCCGTGTTTAACACAAATATCAACATCGGAAAGATTATACATTCGACAAGTACATAATTCGAAAAGTACATAACATATGTATCTGTTGTCTAATGGCTGTTGTAAACTATATATCTGTATAAAAGCATATATTACACTGTAGGAAACATTTTTTACATATCTAGTTTAATTTTGTGGCAAAGTAGGAACACAATCAGTAATGTATTCTTAGATCTCACATGAATCAGATCGACCAAACATTGCATATCGGTTGTTTGCAACATTTTCATACAAAAAGTCCCTCACAAACCTGCAACATGTCAAAAGAACATTTGTTTATTAAGATCAATCACTCGACGCGTAGACACTACCGCTATTTTATCCTTAATGGAGAACTTACAGAGGCGCAAACTGAAAGAAGAATGCAAGCTGTGGAAATGGTAAGTCAATATAGTTCATGATCTTCAACACCGCTTCTGACTTTATGTAAGAACTGCAGAGAAGAAAAACACATACCACTCTCACTTGATGGCCTATAAAGTTTTTATTTTTCCCGGTTCATATCAAAACACAATATGTACCTATCTTTTTCGACAAGTACCACACTCGATATATCATCAGGAGCTCTTCCTGATCGCATTAACAGTTTCTTTCCCGCTTCGCTCTGTAACGCTTCAAACCTTATGCTCCTGAAAACAATTCCATAAAACAGTTCTTTAGACACCCTCCAGTGAAAAGACTGAAACTTTTAATACGAAGTTGAATAATAAAAAACAAGACTAACCTGTTTCGATCATGGTCTTTAACAAATTTCACACCTCCATTACAAAGATTGCAAACACCTATGTAATATGAATCAAAATATTAACCTTTCAGATGTGATAAAAACTTATATAGTTTATATCCGTTGAGATATGTATAAAACTTAGCATAATGCGAAATTTAATTTTAACCTAAACATTACAAATTAAACTTTTACTAAACGGAGATTACCGTCGAACAACATGATGGGCCTCTTGTCTTCTTCGAAAAAACTTGAAGTTTCCTTAACCCAATCTACTGAATCGCGACGAAAGGTGCGTTGGTTAGAAGAAGCAGAAACTCTCAGTCTAACTTGCGCACGCGACGGAACAGTGAATCGCCCGAAACTCGCCGGAACAACGATCGCCATCTCAAACGCAGAAACGGTAAACTTCTCCGGTGAGCCACTAATTTTGGAACTAGCTTTGATTTTTATTCCCACAGTAATGCCGTTTTCGTAAATAAGAGTCATCTTAGGGGTAAATATTTGCCACGTCATTGAAACGTAGCCAACCACGTCATCAGAATGTAGCCAACCAAAGATTAAAACCACGTCATTAAAGCGCAGCCACTAAAGGATTTTAAACCGGTTATAATTTTGTAAACCGGGTTTCCTAATATGGAAAACCGATCTTAAAGAAAACGCTCTTTGGAGAAATCGTGCCTTAAAGCTGATGCTGAGAGAGAGAGACCCTTCTTCTCCACTGCAACGCTTTGAGAATTAAGACAACGTTCGTCTCTTCGATCTAAATAATACTTCGGCGTGAATTGGAAAAATTCGGAGGTTTCAAGATGGGTTGGATCGGAGAGACCGTAGATTCTATCAAATCTATTCAGATCCGTCAGCTTTTCACTCAAGCGATCAGTCTAGGTCCGTTTCTTCGTTCGTCTTCTGTGTTTCGTCTCGTTGAACTCAATTTGGGTTTATGTGAAGCTAAATCGATTAATTGGTGTTTAGGGTTCGTTAATATATGAATATTTATAAATAAAGTTGAAATCTTTATAGAAAATCAGAGACCTCTTTGGTTATTAGACTTGGTGAAGTCGATGGTGTTTCATTAGATCGTTTACTTTGAAATTTGAGTCTAATTCTTAATAGATTACTAGTTTTTACATGCGAATTTGAAGTATACACTGTGTTGAGGGGAAATGTGGTAACTGTTATTGTTAAAGTTTGTGTTTTTTCGTTTTTGGTTCTGAGCTAATAAGATTAGAGGTGGTTCTGAGCTAACAAGATGGTTTACTGGTGGTTGAATTAGTTTGTTTTCAATATGAGTTGTATGAAAAAAATTGTGGCATAAGTAAATGATTCATTGTTCTGTGTTGAAATCTGGTAGGAATGATTGTTACATCTGCTTTGATCATATGGAAAGCTTTGATGTGTGTCACTGGAAGTGAATCTCCTGTGGTGGTTGTTCTTTCTGGAAGTATGGAACCTGGTTTTAAGAGGGTAATTTGACTTAGCTTTGTTCTCTCTTTGTGGATGAATAAGTCACTAATAATCTATCTTTGATGTTTGTTAACTCAAAATTATAACGAATGTGATATCTTATAGGGTGATATATTGTTCTTGCACATGAGTAAGGACCCGATTCGAGCAGGCGAAATTGTTGTTTTCAATGTTGATGTAAGTTCCCCTATTTTGGTCTCATTTGCGCTTTCATTGATGTTGTGTCTGTCTCCTTACTGTTTTTTTTTTGCTTCATGCTTCTCCTCAGGGTCGTGACATTCCCATTGTCCATCGTGTCATTAAGGTAACGTATTTCTAGACTCTCGTAGCACGTATACTGTAAATACTCTATTGAAAACCCTGCTGATTCTTGGTGTTCATCACATTATAGGTTCACGAGAGGGAAAATACCGGAGAAGTTGATGTTCTGACAAAAGGTACGGGTTTTATTGATTTGAAAATTCACCTTTTAGAATGTAAATAGTTTTTTATAGTGTTACTCATTTCGGCACACATTCACATTTCAATATATGTTTTCCAGGTGACAATAACTATGGAGATGACAGACTTCTGTATGCTGAAGGCCAGCTTTGGCTAAATCGACATCATATAATGGGTCGTGCTGTCGGGTAATTAACTTCAGCCACAAACTCTCAATGCCTGAGCAATGTTTAAATCGAAGCTCTTTTGTTACTCATAGTTTCTTTACCACTTTATTTTGTGTGATTAAGGTTCTTGCCTTATGTTGGATGGGTGACTATTATCATGACAGAAAAGCCTATCATCAAGGTACATTCTCATTCTATAATCCAATCCAAATTTCTACCTCTCTTTTTTTCGGTTTTCTCACTGTGACATTTGGATCTTCTCTATTTGCAGTATATTCTCATAGGTGCATTGGGTTTACTCGTTATAACGTCCAAGGATTGAGTCTTTTGGAAAGGAATGAACTCTACAAAACCCTTTTATTAAAGACTTGTTATTTCAATGGAAAAAGAAAGAAACAAATCTAAAGACTCGTTTTTGTGGTTTAGATAAACAGTAGAATCAGAAGCTAATTTTTACTCGTGGAGAAATGAGTTTACCCCCAAATCGAGATTCGTTATCCTATGAATGAACTGTCTTGCTTTGTAAAACTCATATCAAGATTCGAAAAATAAGTACTAAGTAGTGATCGCATACGTATGTATCGACAAGGAATCATTTACAATCAGAAAACGCATCAAATACAATAAAATATGAATCTTACAATCTTACTTAATAATCAGATAACACTTCCTCGTAGTTACTCTCTGCAAATGAAACAGATTTGGTTCAATCTCGGTTTGGTTTGTTTTCTAATTCCGGTTACCTCTCTTCTTCTTCCCCACCCCTAATGTCTCTCCTCATGAATCAAAACGCCGTTGACGACGAGTAAAACCATTTCACAGTTCTCTGTAATGTCTAAAACCCTTCTCTCTTGCATCAAACCTCTTACCAATGCTCCTCGATCCCATCTTTCGATAACTCCCCGTATCAAGAAACTTGTAAGTGACACTGTATCCATCCTCAGAACCCAACAAAACTGGACTCAAATTCTCGACGATTGCTTCGCTGAAGAAGAAGAAGTGCGCTTCGTCGATATTTCACCTTTCGTTTTCGATCGAATCCAGGATGCTGAAATCGGCGTTAAGCTTTTTGATTGGCTATCGAGTGAGAAGAAAGACGAGTTCTTTTCAAATGGGTTTGCTTGTTCTTCGTTTCTGAAGCTCTTAGCTAGGCATAGGATCTTCGATGAGATTGAAGATGTACTGGGGCATCTGAGAAAAGAAAATGTGAAGCTTACACATGAAGCATTGAGCCATGTTCTTCACGCTTATTCTGAATCGGGATGTTTAAGTAAAGCAGTGGAGATTTATAATTATGTAGTTGAGCTACATGATTCTGTGCCTGATGTTATTGCTTGCAACTCGTTGTTGAGCTTGTTAGTGAAAAGTAGGAGACTTGGAGATGCACGGAAGATGTATGATGAAATGTGTGAGAGAGGTGGTTGTGTTGATAATTACAGTACTTGTATACTGGTCAAAGGTATGTGTAGTGAAGGCAAGGTAGAAGAAGGTAGAAAGCTGATTGAAGATCGATGGGGTAAAGGTTGTGTTCCAAATATTGTATTTTACAACACAATCATTGGTGGATATTGTAAGCTGGGCGATATCGAAAATGCGAATCTTGTTTTCAAGGAGTTGAAATTGAAGGGATTTATGCCGACTTTACAAACTTTTGGAACAATGATAAATGGGTTCTGCAAGAAAGGGGATTTCGTGGCCAGTGATAGACTTTTAAAGGAAGTGAAAGAAAGGGGTTTAATGGTTAGTGTTTGGTTCCTTAATAACATCATTGATGCTAAGTATAGGCACGGTTCTATGGTTGATCCAGCTGAGTGTATACGATGGATAGTAGCTAATGATTGCAAGCCTGATATAGCAACATATAGCATTTTGATTAATTGTTTGTGTAAAAAAGGGAAAATGGAGGATGCTGTTAGGCTTTTGGATGAAGCATGGAAGAAAGGGTTGATTCCGAACAATTTAACCTATTCCCCTCTAATACAAGCCTATTGCAAAAGCAAAGAGTATGACATTGCTTCTAAGCTGCTTCTACAAATGGCTGAAAAAGGTTGCAAACCAGATATAGTTACATATGGAATCCTTATACATGGTCTTGTTCTATCAGGCCATATGGATGATGCTATTAATATGAAAGTTAAATTGATAGATAGAGGAGTTTCACCAGATGCTGCCATCTACAATATGCTGATGAGTGGATTGTGCAAGACCGGTAGATTTTTACCTGCCAAAATCCTCTTCTCAGAGATGCTAGACCGGGATATTCTACCAGATGCTTATGTGTATGCCACGTTGATAGATGTATGCATCAGAAGTGGTGATTTTGATGAGGCAAGGAAAGTTTTTACTCTCTCCATTGACAAAGGTGTGAAGGTTGATGTCGTGCACCAAAATGCTATGATAAAGGGGTTTTGCAGATCCGGAATGTTGAATGAGGCATTAATGTGTATGAATAGGATGAATGACGAACATCTTGTACCTGATCAGTTCACTTATTCCACAATCATTGACGGATATGTAAAACAACAGGATATGGCTACTGCCTTAAAGATTTTCCGAGGCATGGAGAAGAGTAAATGTAAGCCAAATGTGGTAACTTACACCTCTCTTATCAACGGTTATTGTTGCCAAGGAGATTTCAAATTGGCTGAGGAGACTTTCAAAGAGATGCAATCTTGTGGCCTGGTGCCTAATGTTGTCACCTACACAACATTTATAAGAAGTTTTGCTAAAGACAGTAGTACCCTTGGAAAAGCAGTTTATTATTGGGAGCTTATGTTGACAAACAACTGTGTACCTAATGAAGTCACCTTCAATTGTCTACTTCAGGGATTTGTGAAAAAGACATCTGAAAATGTTCTTGGTGAACCAAATGATCAGGGACAAAGTTCTCTGTTTTTTGAGTTTTTCCATAGAATGAAATTAGATGGGTGGTCAGACCACGCTGCTGCCTACAATTCTGTCCTTGTTTGTCTCTGTGTTCATGGAATGGTGAAGACTGCTTGTAGGTTTCAGGATAGAATGGTGAAGAAAGGCTTCTCTCCTGATCCTGTTTCATTTGCTGCTATTTTGCATGGTTTTTGTGTGGTTGGGAACTCAAAGCAATGGAGGAACATGGACTTTTTTCATCTGGATGAAAAAGGTCTTGAAGTAGCTGTTAGGTACTCGCATGTTTTAGAGCAACACTTACCTCAAAGAGTGACATCTGAGGCTTCAACAATTTTGCATGCAATGGTTGCAAAAAACGACACTAAAGAACCTGAGAACTGTAGAATCTCTGTAAGATAAAGACAGTTAGCTGTTGAACGATTTCAGATTATATACTACTTTCTTGTATTTGGAGACAGAAGGTCTCAGCGGCTATCAAAATGGTACATGAACAAAGTGTTGTCATTACAAATGTTGTGACAGCTCAAGAATGTGATAAGAAAAGAAACATCATTACAGCTCAAACTCACAGAAGCAGTCAGGCAAAGCAAAACCTCTGCCTATGGCAAAATCGTTTTTATGAACTTCCCAGAGAGCTTTCTTCAACGCTACGCCTTCAAGACCCTGAGAAGTGAGCTCCGCAAATGCTTTTCTACTCAGGAATAGAGTATTATGCATCCGTTTATATGTACGCATAGCTGCAACTATTTTATCCATGTTTCCAAAGTAAGTAGCCACATATGCGTCACTGTTGATGGACACATGATAATCCAATGCAGCTTTTGTGTTTCCATGCATTCTGGTGAAATCCTCTTGGTTAAGTAAAACAGATTTTGTGAACACATTTGTATAAACGGATGTGAATCCTTCCATCTCCATTAGACCGTCCCCAGCTGCTAAGTATATGTTTGTGCTTGTTGGGATGTTAAGTGACTGAAGCATCAAAACTGTTTCATTAGGAGTCAGAGGGCATTTGCCTCGCTTTCTCCATATCTGAGCTAGTTCTCCAGTCCATGGCTTCCTATCAACACGAGCAGCTTCAATGGCAGCTATAGATGAACGAGAGAGGTTTGGGTATTCACATTGGCTGTACGCCACCATGTCTGGTTCAAATCTGAGGTGAAGCGACAAGAAGGGTTTGGGAATAGCGTCTAAAAGCTCGATGGCCTTCTTCTCCAAAGAACTAGTGAGTCGAATAGCCGAATAACATGCTTGACATAGAGTGGCTCTTGCATATTCTGGATACCTGAGAACGAATTGTATCAAAGTAGAAGAATAAGATACTTCAAATATTTTAGAAATAGCAAGTACATACAAAGACAATATAGACTATAAGAAAGGTACCTGTCCCTGCGTTGGCTCATTGCCGGTGTAAAAGAAATGTAATGATGTTCCAACAGTGATGGAAGAACACTTTCAATGTAATCAAATTGACCCTTCCTTTTGCTACAGTCCACTTTGAATGGTTCTTTTGATGCAATATCTTTTGGCAATTCTTTTACAACTTCGATGTAACCACTCATCTTTTGAATAAAGTAGTCTACATCAAACACATCTGCAAATCCACTGTACCAATACATATCACTGATTAACTTGTCTTCGTTGATCAAATCAACAATGAACAATTGAAATTGCAATCAAAGATTTGATCTCAAGAAAAAACCGGGAGTACCTTGACTCGTTCCAGTATGCAGCTACCTCAAACTTTGGTAGAACAAGTGTGGCATTCAACAAACGAGCAATCCCAACTCCGTCACACAACTGCAAGCAGCATCACATCATCAGATGCTAGATATCTAAAGGCAGATATAATGCAAGCTGAAGTCTTCATGAATAACATGTGCACTGATTCATGAAATGGTGGATCTTTTGTTTAAAACTTACATCTCGTCTCATCTGATTCAGGCCACCATAGCAATCAACGCGGATATATCCATTAGTTTTAGCGGGTAGAGCTGCAGGATTTGAACAAAAAACCAAAGCAGTTGTCTGCAATGAAAAGACCGATCACAAAGTTCAGAGAAGTAAAACTCACTACAAGCAATCTACATTCCACCCAACTACAAAGTCTACTCTTTTCAGACCAAAGCCAAGATACTGTTACTGGAATTGATTAAATCAGATTCAAATTTCAAATCTCAAGAAAACCTCAAGAACTAACTACTGATTTACATCAACTTTACCTTATCCCAAGTAATAAACCTCACTTCACAGAATCTATTCGACAGAACAAAACAAAAGTGAAATCTTTAACTAATAAAACATAGGAGAAGAGTGCATACGAGTGAGGTGTCCTTGTAACCACCATTTGCATGGTCTCCATTCCATTATCCTCTTGACACTCCATATATCAGAACCCCTGAAGCAGATAACACAAATTGGTAAGCAGACTTTTCCAAATTTTGCAGCAAAAAATCATTTTTATTAACAATTGTGCTAATTGAGTTTCACGGGCATATCAACCATCTGACTACTTCCCAATACAGTAACCGTTTGAAACGATTCTTCAACATGAATCCAACAAATCGAAGTAGTAATATGAATATAGAAAAGACGAATACTTACACTGATGAACCGGAAGGGAATGGAATCTGCAGAATATGTGGCGACGGAGATAGAAGAATGACGACGAGGAGAAGAGAAAAAGTTAAGACGAAGACGAACAGTGGTTTCACCGGAGACCCAATCATCTGATTAGGTTTTGAAATTGCAACTTCAGATCGAAGGAAGCTTGTTAAGTGTCTCAGATCTATCTGTAAAAAGCAACTCGCAACCGTCGTCGGTGGCAAAATTAACTCTGTTTCATCAGAGAAGAAACCACACTACCACAGAGAAGAAAAATATAAACTTAAACCCTCTGGTTCCTTCAGAAGCTTAAATTAACCAAAACCACTCCATATCATCATACATCGATATTTACCAAATTCATACATTGCACATCCAAAATCTTGAATTCATGTAACTCTTACATTTTATCTCACAACAATTATTGAAATGTTAAAATGTATCTTCTCGTATCACTCTTTCAAGCTCAAAATCATCATCATCATCATCATCATCACTTGTTTCACTTCGACGTTCCAATCTCCTTCTCCTTCCTCTCATCTCAGCTGCCATATCTCTAATGGAACAAGAACTGCTTCTCTCCATCTTCCCTGCCAGAACATCAACAACATCCATTTGTCCCCAACCAACTAATCGATTCCTCAACATCTCAACGGTTGTAGTATACGGTGGAATCCCTTCGTCGATCATCATCTCAAAGTACTTACAAGCTTCCTCTAACTTCCCTTTCTTCCTTACTAACCCATGAATCATCACAGTATATGTCGCAACAGTTGGATAAAACTTTCTCTCGCTCATTCCGTCCCATGTCTCTGTTGCGCGATCAAATCTCCCTATTCTTATCAGCAACTTGAGAACCATATTGTAAGTGTGTCTATCCGGTAAACACTTGGTTCTATCCATCCTCGACATAAGGTTTGTTGCTCGATTCACCTCGCAGTGATCACAGTGGTAAGCCATTATCGAATTGTAAGTCCAAGTATCCGGATTAGCCCCATTTTGAATCATCTCATCTAACAGTAAATAAGCATCATCAACTTTCTCGTTCTTGCAGAGTGTTTTGATGATATGGTTATACGTGTACACATTGGGTACAAGCTCGTACCTTTTCATCCGATCAAGAACCTTATAAGCCAAGTGAACATCTCCCGCATCGCAATACGAGTGAATGAATATCGCGTAACTATACGCGTCAGCTTTAAGTCCAAGGCTACCCATTTCTTGTAACATCTTATAAGCTCCATCGACGTCACCAGATTTACACAAAGCGTCTAAAAGTGCATTGTAAGCAAGCAAATCCACAGGACAACCGTTCTCCAGCATTTCAGCGAACACCTTACGTGCACCTGATGCATCTCGGATTTTAGCCCAACCTCTTACCAAAATGCTATAAGTCTTCGCGCTCGGTACAATCCCCAACACTTTGGCTTTATCGAAAAACTCCTGAGCGTGACTCACATGTTTTCTATCACAAAGCGAATGCAAAAGCTGATCAAGATCATCAACACAAGGCTTAATCCCAAACTCAACCATCCGACTAAACGCTCTACTAGCTTCACTGGGTAAATTAGCTCTACTGTAAGCTCTAAACACAATCCAAAACACTTTAGAGCTAATCTCAAAGTAACCATACTCTCTAGCTTCGATTAAAAAGTCCCAAAGCAGAGCGAACTGTTTGCTACTACCCAAAATCTCAACCAAAATGTGATAACTTTCCAAGCTATGATCGAAATCTGGGATTCTCCTTGCCCATAGAAAGAATCTGTGAGCAGGAAAGCCGAGATTTTTGCAGCGTTTCAAAACTTGTTCGACCAGATTCGTCGAAACTCGAGGAGAGTAAGGGACAAGAGTGTGTTCGAGGTCGTCTTTAGGGTTCCGGTGATCGCTAAGAACACGGGAGATCTCGTTCACAAGCTCTGGTGATGGTGGATCGTGTAGAAGAGTAGAAAAGAAACGAAATGATCGAGCTTTACGAGTTTGATGCAGAGCACGAACAAGAGAAGACAATGTTCGAATCGCCATTGATGTGCCCTTATTTGGGGAGGAACAATCGCTATTCTCCCTTTCTATTCTTTCTTTGTTTTTTGTTTTTTATTTAAATCGAAAAACACTTCAATTACAACTGTATCCTCGTCAAAACTATATTATTACATCAAAAACCTGGATATATCCACCCACCCATTAATATAACCCAGAAACCCGAAATAATAAAAAAGAAAAAAACAAAAATTTGAAAAAATTAAAAACGAGAAATCCCTAATCGAACCGTTTCTTCTTCTTCTCTTTTTCTCTCTAAGTGTCGAGAACTCAGATTTGAATTCGAGTAGTTTTTCTCAGTTTCTCTCCATTTTGAGCAATCATCGAGTATCATCTTGAGTATTGACATTGATTGGAAGAAATATGGTTGAAACAAGAAGGGGAAAGAAGAAAGAAATGGTTGAAGAAGCATTGGGAGAGAAATCGGCGCCGGCGGAAGAAGCCGAAGAAGCAAAAGCGGCGGAAGTAGCAAAAGAAGCAAAAGCGGCCGAAGAAGAACCCATTGGGGAAGGGGAAGTAGACAAAGCGGCGGACGAAGAGTTTCTCTCGGCGGATGAGAATTCTCCGCCGGCCGGGGAGAAAGAGATAACTCCAGAAGTAAACGAGGAAGAAGGAGCATTGGCCGATTTCCGTGAGGCGCCGGCGGTTGTGGCAGAGGAGGAGACCGGCGGCGAGAAGGAGAAAGAAGACGGTGAGGAGAGTAGTGAAACTCTAGGATCCTCATCGGATAGTGATGGAGAAGATGGAGAAGGAGAAGAAGTAGAAAAAGAAGAAGGAGAAAAAGGAGAAAAAGGAGAAGAAGGAGAAGAAGGAGAAGAAGGAGAAGAACAAGAAGAACAAGAAGAAGATGAACAAGAAGGAGAAGAACAAGAAGAACAAGAAGAAGAAGAACAAGAAGAAGATGAACAAGAAGAAGAAGAACAAGAAGAAGGTTCTAAAGAGAAAGATGGAGATAATGACGAGGAAAGCTCCAACACGGGAACCAACTCGAATGAAAACGATGTAAGGGTCTAAAACGATTTGGTGTTTGATTCAATTGATGTATGGTATTTCGTTAAAAGTAGGTATAACTTGTTATGTAATATTGGTAGAACTAGCTGTAAAACTGTTAGTGTAGTGAAATTAGGTGTAACTCGGTAGAACTGGTTAAGTAAAACTGGTAGAACTATAAGTAAAACTGACTGTGTTGTAAAACTAGGTAAAACTGGGTACAACCGTTTGGGTATAAATGGTAGAACTGTCTGTGTTAGTGAAACTAGGTACAACTGGTAAAACTGTGTGTGTAAAACTGGTAGAACTAAGACAATATTACTGTTTTTTTGCAGGATTCCGACGACGAGACACCAATGCAGCCGTTAAGAATGTACTTCCCACCGAGTCAGTACAACAAGAAGATAAAGCTATCGACAAGGTGCCATATCCATGAAACTTTGTCTCTACTAGATAAAGGGTTGGATATTCCTATGACGAAGAGCGAGAAGGAGTGGTTTGAAGACCATATGCAGTTCAAGCACATATTCCACTTGAAAAAGGACCCAAACCACAAGGTTATGGGAATGTGGATGCTCCTTCTTCGTACGGCTTGCATAGAGAA
>NW_006238923.1:18314069-18314511 GCF_000375325.1 Capsella rubella
ACTTTTCCTTGGGGAAGGTACTCGTTTGAGCACATGCTCAAGTCCATCTCGCACACTATGCGCCATTTTGATGGGGTGGTGGAGAAAGAAGGAGCAATTTGGCCGGTTCCGGGATTTTGTATCCCGATGGAGGTTAGTGGTTTGTCTAATCGAATTTCATTGTGATTGTTAACTTCTTTTGTGCTAACATGAATTATATATGTTGTGTAGTTATTGGCTTTTGAGGCGATTCCTTCACTCGGTAATGAATTCATTGAATTTAGGCCAGACGCGGACATAGAGTGTCCACGGATGTGTAGGAGGAAATTCAAGCAAGGGGCGATGAAAGGGTTTCCTCTCAAGAAGCTAAATGACGTTCTCGGTCAAACTAAGGTTAGTTGTCCAATTCATCGAAACTTTAACTAGTAATTTGGTGTTTTTAATGTGTGTGTGTTTTCTTTTG
>NW_006238923.1:18315109-18315369 GCF_000375325.1 Capsella rubella
TTTCCAAGGAGTTGGTAAAACTAGAAATACTAGTAAAACTGAGTAAAACTTGACTACGGTTTGGCATAGTAATACTAGTAAAACTGAGTAAAACTTGACTACGGTTTGGCATAGAAATACTAGTAAAACTGAGTAAAACTTGACTGCACAAAAATATAAGATATAATTGCAACACACACTACATAGATTTCACATATAATTAAAACACACACAACATAGACTTAAACTAAAGCAAATTAAACTAAAGCAAATTAAATTTC
>NW_006238923.1:18315469-18315719 GCF_000375325.1 Capsella rubella
GAGCTCAATTCGACCCACAAGGCTTGACACTACGTCCTTGAGGTAGGAAATCTCTTTTGCATTGCCTTCCAGCTGCAACTTCATTTGAGAGATAAGGAAGTCATGATTTGCGTATTCTCTCAATCTAGTTGTGTGCTCTTCCACGTCCTTCCTCAAGCTTTTGGCATCCTCCTCAATTGCATCAACCCAATATTTGCGCTTGTGTAACCCATCATCCTATAAAGCAACACAACACAATATATAAGTTTGG
>NW_006238923.1:18315819-18316060 GCF_000375325.1 Capsella rubella
ATCTTTGATCAGTTATACTAGTTGTACTAGTATGTCAGTTTTAAAACAACGTTATACCAACGTTAAGACATTAGGTATGTCGTTTATTGGTACATACATAGTTAATGCATCTAAAACATCTTTTATCAGTTATGCTAGTTGTAATAGTATGTCGGTTTTACTAGTTTGACCAGTTTTACCAAACAGATGCCAGTTATGCCTTAAAAATAACAGTTATACATGTTTCACCCTGCTACGACAC
>NW_006238923.1:18316160-18336102 GCF_000375325.1 Capsella rubella
TACAAACAGAAGGTTCCATACATGAATCAAAAAATTAACGAAACATGAATCAAACATTACTAGAAACTCCGAATAACAACCATTGTAGTCCTTGTCTCCGCCGCCTTTTATTTTGTGTTCTTTTTCTCTTTGGTGGTCGCTTTTCTCCAGTAGACGCAAACCTTTTAGTTCTCTTCCTTCCACCCTTTGTTTTGCGTTTTGGCGGAATGATCTGAACATCTTTCACCCAAGGCGGGACGTTCCACTGAGACTTATCCGGTACTAGGAAAATTGTCTGGTAATACGCCATCGCCCACAACTCGGTCCAATAGTACCTAGAACACAACTCATGCATTTGTATATCTCTAGTTCTATCTTTAGTCTTTAGGTACTCTATTAAAGCGGCCAATGCATGTACACAAGGGTACTTTTGAATATCAAAGAACCTGCAACCACAACTCCTCATAACCAAATTCACCAAATAAGGCTTCCCGTCGTTGTCAATGACATTGTATTGCAGCTCAAAAGAGTTTAGCTCAGTCACTTTTAGTTTCTCAGCAACCCCCCATAAATCGTGCAAGTAATTCTCCACAAAAGGCACCAATTTATTTGCAACCGAACCAGACACGGCCTCTTTCCGATGTTCATTAAACCATTCAGAGAATTTAGCGATAATCGCATCAAGTATGGGAATTAAGGAGTATCTCCTAACGTCTTTGAATACGCTGTTCAATGATTCCACACCGTTGCTAGTGTCTAGGTTGTACCTTTCTCCTGTAAATACACACCTTGCCCATTTTTCAACCTTCGTAGAATCTTCGAGATACTTGGCAGCATTTGTATACCTTATCTTGAACGAATTGTATTCCACTTCGAACTCAGCCACTGTGTATAACCTGCTTACCTCCATGAATCTCCATGCAACAACATCTCTGTTATAGTTCGAAGCATGACCTTTAACATTTTGGGACAAATGGTATATACAAAACCCATGATGAGCTTGTGGATACACATTAGCTATGGCTTTGATGAGACTTGCATTTCTGTCAGTCATAAAGACTATTTCAGAGGAGTCTCCAATAACGGTTTTCAACATCTCCATAAACCAATTCCAACTCGCATCATTCTCACCGTCAAGAACACCAAACGCTAACGGATAATGATGCCGGTTAGGATCTTGAGCCGAGGCAAAAACAAGAACACCACCATATCCGTTCTTTAGAAATGTTGCATCTATACTTATAACCTTTCTCATGACTTGAAACCCTTCGATGCTAACTCCCAAAGCTATGAACAAGTACATGAATTTCTTATTCTCATCCAAATGCAGATATGTTCTCGTACCTTGATTAACCTTCTCTAACATGTGCAAATAACAAGGGAGCATTTTGTAGCTTTCTTCCGCGGTACCACGCAAATCACTAACGGCTTTAACTTTCCCTCTCAATGCCGTCGAGTATGATACACTCAAACCCAATTTGGTCTTCACAAGTTCCACGATAATCTTGGGACGTGGAGTTTCCATCTGTCCTGGATAATCATTATGCAAAAGGGATGCAACTAATTCCGGGGTGCCGCGCCTGTTACTGTTGCTTGAACTTTTACTCGCCCGAGAGCAACTATGCATATTGTTGTGCCGGCGGATCGAGAAAATCTCAGTATGTGGAACTCTTGTAGCTCGTAAACCCCAACTACATCCTTCTTTATAACATTTCAACACATAACGATCCTTATCCGACTTCGCAATTTTAAACCTAAAACAGTTAGCAAACGAAGCTCTATCCACCACTTCTTGCAATGCCTTCTTGTTTGGGAATTCGTCAAATTTCCTCAAAGTTAAACCGTCTTCCCATGGGTCTATAAACTGAGAAGGTGTTACAACAGGTGGTTGTTCAACATACTCATCACCTTCTTCACGTCCTAAAGTTTCAGAATCCCCCTCGACACCCTTTCCTTTATCTTTCTCTTCGTATGCAACAATGGCGTTAGCCTCATCATCTCTAGTCTGTTGGTTTTGATAATTCATACCAACAGAACTTTGGTCCACTCTAACAGCCTCATCATCATCATCATCATCATCTTCAATCACTTGCTCATGCTGTTCCGATACCTTTGTCACATCCACAATCAACACACATCTTCGCTTCTCTGTATCAAAGGACGTCAAATACACATCCAAATCCTCATCATCATAAATCGTACACTTTTCCCTCACATTCGATTCTGCCACTAGCGGATAGTAGCTCAACTCCAACTTAACATGGCTCTCAACAAATCCAACCTTCTTGTTTATCCTTCCTTTTAGCATCGACAACGTTATATCACTCGCTTTTGTCTTGATCATAATACTATACATCCGACCTTCACACTTAAAATATATGCTAACTCTTTCGCTCATTGTATCCTGCCAAAAAAAAAATACAATAAACAAAATCAGTTTTACCAGTTTTACTAATTTTACCAGTTCCTGTACTACTTGGTTTTACCAGTTTTACCATTTATGCGAGTTGTACCAGTATTACCAGTTTTACTAGTTATACTATATTTACCACAGTGCCTAGTTTTACTAGTTCTACTCTAAATCGAATTTCGATTTCGGGTTCTAAACTCTGCAATTCAAGACGAATCTGGGTTTAAAAGTCATTCTAATCAACTAAATAGCTCAATCAACCAAGAACCCATGCTCAAACATCCAATGTGCTAAGGATTTATCTTCTCAACCAAAATCCAATCAAATTTCAAAAATCTAGTTCTATATGAAGCTTATAGTTGAAGAATGTACCTGCATTTTGGAGCTTTGTACAGCTCAAAAGAGAAGAAGAAACGCAGGGCCTCCGACGTCGCCGGAATCGACAGCTCCGGCACCAAAAACGGACCACGACGGAAGAGGAGGCGGAGAAGAGCTCTGAGCTCGGGTTCGGCGTTCGTGGGGAGAGGTTCGATTTTTTTTTTTTTTGTTTATTTTTTTTATTAATTAAAGTAAATAAAAGAAAAACAAAAAGAAAATAAGGAGCAGGGGTAGTTTGGGGATGACACATTATCATTAATGAAGGAGGGGTAGAGAGATTAAAAAGGGAGATAGTGGAATAAAAATTAGAAAAAAGGGCATGGGAGATGATTACTCGTGAAAAATACTAAACAAAGCAGTTGAGTTGAGCCAATCTGAATTTTTTTGAATGCAATAGGGATTTGTAACTTTGTATAAACTTATATAGACGAGCCCAATAATTTAAGAGGCCCAATTCCATTGTTGCAAATTTAAGCCCAAATTCGTATCCATAGTCTCCGACAGAGATATCTAATTACGATTCACACACGAGTTGACTAATGAACAGATTTAATAAAAGACAGATCAGACGGACTTAAGTTACATTACATATGATGGTTATATTTGTTATTAGATCAAATGATATTCGAAGTTTAGAGAGACATGATAACCACAAAGAGTGACCAACCAACATAATATATAAATCTCAAATGAGGAATTCACAAAAAGTCTTTTTCTCTGCTTAGCTATTTGATTGCTAATTGGCAAAGTAGTGCACAGTTTCATCAGAACATGTATTAATCACTTCCTTAAACGGACAAAGTATATAATAATTTGTACACCGAATTAATCTGTTTAAACTAGGTTTACTTTAGTTAATTAACCTTAAATTCTCCAACAACCATTACCAGACATAGCCAAAAAAAATCACAACGTGCAAGTCAGTCCATGTGAAGTCTGATCAAACACTTTCATATATATAATATATACCGTCACAAAACAGTTTTCAATCATCTACGTTAGGGAAAATATGGGGAAAGATCTTAGGAGTTTGGTTACTAGGTGCATCTACGTTGGGAAGATGAATGACAATGTAAGGAAGCTGAAACTCGCAACCGAAGAACTCAAAGATCTTGGGAGCAGCGTGATGAAAAGAGTCAAGATCTGTGAGGAGCAGCAACAGATGAAGCGGCTAGACAAAGTCCAGTCTTGGCTTAGACAAGCTGACACTGTTATTAAAGAAGCTGAGGAATATTTCTTGATGTCTTCTTCTTCTTCTTCTTCTTCGGGTTTGATATCGTCGAGCCACAAGTTGGAGAAGAAGATTTGCAAGAAGCTGAAAGAGGTTCAAGAGATTAAGAGCAGAGGAATGTTTGAGGTTGTTGCGGAGAGTATTGGAGGAGGCATTGGAGGAGGAGGAGGAGGCGGATTGACGGTAAAGGATAGCGATGAGCAGACGATTGGGTTAGAGGCGGTTTCGGGTTTGGTTTGGAGGTGTTTGACGATGGAAAACACTGGGATTATTGGCTTATACGGTGTGGAAGGTGTTGGAAAGACCACGGTTTTGACTCAGGTTAATAACAGGTTGCTTCAACAGAAAGCTAATGGTTTTGATTTTGTTTTGTGGGTCTTTGTGTCCAAGAATCTGAATCTTGAGAAGATTCAAGACACGATTAGGGAGAAGATTGGGTTTTTGGATAGGACGTGGATGAGTAAAACCGAAGAAGAGAAAGCTGCCAAGATTTTTGAGATCTTGAGTAAGAGACGTTTCGCTTTGTTTCTTGATGATGTTTGGGAGAAAGTTGATCTTGGTAAGGGTTTTATTAAATGGATTACTTATGGTGCAAGCAGTAGTGTTTATTACTTGTTGTATACGTTAATCTGTTTTTCTTGTACAGTGAAAGCTGGAGTTCCACCACCCGATGCACAGAACCGGTCGAAGATAGTGTTCACGACGTGCAGCGAAGAAGTTTGTAAGGAGATGAGTGCACAGACGAAGATCAAAGTGGAGAAATTAGCATGGGAACGAGCTTGGGACTTGTTTAAGAAGAATGTTGGAGAAGATACAGTGAAGAGCCACCCGGACATAGCTAAGGTGGCTCAAGAAGTTGCAGCCAAATGTGATGGTCTTCCTTTGGCTTTGGTCACCATTGGCCGAGCCATGGCCTCCAAGAAAACTCCTCAAGAATGGCGTGACGCCTTGTACATCTTGAGTAACTCTCCTCCTAACTTCTCAGGTCAAATTCTTAAACTTTGATCAAGTATTTTATCAACTATAGGTTTCATTTTCATGGTTTCTAACTGATGATCATTTCAACTTATTTATTTCTGGTAACAGTTCTCAAACTACTGGACAGGAACTAGGTGAAGCCGAGATGTGGTATTTAAATTGGGAAAACATTGATGTATTGTTTAAAGTTACTGGCTAGGTTATTTTTGAAAGATTTGTTTGATTTTTTTCTATTGTGTATTTGCTTTGTAATTTTCTCATTGATCATATATAATAAGAATGAATGTTCTAGTCTCACTGGGTAAACAAGGGTTCCAATTTAATTTAGTAAACAAAGAGAATGGTACCAACAACGACATTTTAGAGAGTGGAGCTTATTTGTCTATGTGGAGAAATAAAAAACAAAGAAGAATACAGAAACATAATTAAACCAAAATCAGTTCTTACTGAAGCTTCTTGATGCCAGGAAATGAAGGAAGAACTGTGATGAGAGCATCGTTGTATCCTACAGGCTCTGCAAATCGGAGAAAAAAAAACAAAAGTCAGAGGAGGAATATCATGTTGGTATGAGGAAAGATTTAGCGGCATAAAGAAAAGGGTCTTACCGCCATCTTCGCGGAGTATTTTGACAATCTCACCGGAAACATCAGACTGGAAGAAGACAAAAAAAAAAATAAGAAGACAAGGAAGAGAAAACGGCAAAGAAACTGAATATGATTACTGTTATTACCTCAACTGGGATCTGGCCACCGAGTTGTTCGATGTAGCATAGAACTTGACCTTCTTTCACTATGTCTTTCTGATGAGTAGCCAAAAACAAATACATAATCAATTGAGAGATTCCCAAAAATTCCAAGAAGATGGAGATTTTCAAAGACTTGTTTAAAACATAAGAGAAGGAGTACCTCTTTACAGATAGTAGGAGTGCGTTTGCCTTTTATGGTTTTGGATCTCCTGAAATAACCGACCTACAATAGAAATTCAATCGAGAGACTACAAATTTTAGTCGGTGTCATGTCCGTTTCAAAAGAATTATCAAGCGCTGAGCCTCAAAGTCAATATGGTCTCTAACCGTTGGAGATTGGAGAATCACTAAACCCTGATCAGCAGCTTTGTTAGAGAGTGTTTGTGGTCTGTCTGATGAAGATGATGATTTTGTGATAGCTAATGACGAAGAAGTGGCTGAGCCATTAGTATGAACCCCCTCAGGAGCTGCGCTTGCAGCAACCACATTTGGAATTTGCTGAGGTGGTGGACTACTTTGGTCAGCTAATTTTCTTGCTACATAAAGGCGGAAACCTCCCAGCTATTAGAAATATGCAAACGGGAGAAAGAAAAAGCATTAGAGACGATGCGAAAGAAAACTTAGCAGAGACTAGTAATCAAATGAACTGAGCTACAATGAATACGAGTTCAGAAATTATAAGTGCTGCTTACTTTAAGTTCAAACTCTGCAATTGATGAGGAATCAGTGATTTCACTGATAAGTGCTTCAACCTAGAAGATGGAAAAGAAAAATAATGACTCAGTTTAAATGAGGACATACAGTTTTCCTTCTCTAGCATTATAATAATCAAGTTGCAGTAAAGATATCTTTTTAGATGGAAAGAACAATGTGGCAGTTCTAGCTTTGTGAATTCTATATAATTCCAAAGTGACCTCCCTAATGTAAAAACAGTTGTGCATGATACTTAGCCTTGGATATAAGAGATTTAACATGAAGGTAAGACCCACCTCAGAGGAATTGGGAATGAGCTGAGTATTCACAATAGTTGGTTCAGTCTCTTCAGAATCCTCTACGTCTGCAATAGCTACAGTAAAGAATGTTAAAGAAGAATAAATAATGAGTCATTCCATAAGCCAAAACTATAAGCATTGTAAGAAAGGATTTATTTTTATGAACAAACAGTAAAACACAATCAAGTGCTAAGATAACAATATACCAGATGTTTCTGCAGGTGGGACAGTAGACAATTGGACAGCTTTCACAGCTCGCAGAGTTGTCCTCAGACTCGGAAACTTGATGGGGCTTTGGCCTTGGTCAATAAAAAGTCTTTGATTGTTCGGTATCAGCAAGTTTCCACATCTTAATCTACTGAAATTTGCTAAAGAAATCCGAAGTTTTGGAGCTCCTAAGCTACCTGAAACAGAAGCAAATATCTTATCAATACTCCTCAATACAGCAATGAGCTCAAATACACTACATGTTACATTAACTATAAACTCAAACAAACAAGAAAGGAGCATGTTTTGAAAATAGATATTATTGTTTTTGCTATATATAGTCTTGAAACGAGGAGAAGAACAATTGCATTATAAAGGAACAAGCTTTATAATGCATTATTCTTGAAACGAAGACGCATCAACTCAAGACTCGTATTTTTGTTTTCTCTCTTTTACACACTAATCACATTGCAAAAGAACTCTCTGTCTCTGCTTGTTCAAACGCAAATCTAAATCAAATTCTAAATTGCAAGATGACCCAATTGAAAGAAGGATTCACGAAAATGGAGAACAACAAAATCATTCATGATCAATTTCACAAAAATAAAAATTGAAACTTTAAGCTCGAATGTGAACCTCAAAACTTACAGGAATTCATGGGAAGAAGAGGAGAAAGATCCGATGAAGAGATGAATGATAATGCAGGAGATGTGATGTGGTGAAGATTTGGAAAAATAAAAGCTGAGTAAACGATACGAACGAGGAAGACGATTCGAAATCAAATTTGAGGAACCCGAAGGAGGAATGAGACAGTGGTTTCGCTTGTTCGATACAAACAGAGTGAAGCGAAAGAAAATGGAGTAAACTGGATTTGGGTATTTTTGGTATCTAGGCCCATTACTTTACTCCAAAAAGCCCTTGATCACACCTTCAGATTTCCAGTTAAGTTTTTTCGTGGTTTCAGATTATGGAATTAATATATTATTATGGGGACCCGAAAAGCCCGTCATATATTTTTGTTTTGGACGTTTGAAACAAGCATTTTTAAATTGGAACGAAAAATACCTCAGTTATTTATTTTATTTTTATAAAAATCTTCATTTATATAATGATTGGTATATTTCTACCCATGAATACAGAATATTTGACAGAGTTAAATTTTGATCTCACATATTTAAGAATATATACATTAAAAAACTTAAGTTTTTATTTATTTATTCTGATCGGTTCGGATTATATATTAAATAATTTTGGAAAAAAACATTGGATTTTTACAATCAACTATTTTCCAACAATTTAAATTTGAAAATTTTACGTCGCTACAAATGATACCCATTATTTTTAGATGAAAATATATTTCTTTTAACAAAATAAAATATAGTAATACTTTTTGTGTTTCCCACCAAGTCATTTAACTCAAAGACTTTGAATGAAATTTATTATATTTTAATATATGAATTTATATATTAAAGATTCTTTTAACATATATTAGTGTCATTTATATTTTCATTAGTTCAATTGGTATATGTGATTTTTTATTTACCAAATTTATTATAAAAGAAAATTGAAAAAGATGTTCCAGATAAATCTTATTATACCAGTAAATAAATATAACATATGATTAATATTGGTTTCAAACAAAACACAAAACCCTGGAGGCTGGAGTGGACTAATAATACGTTTGAGATTTTTTTTTTCTTAGATATAAATAAGAAATCAATAATTTTATTATATATATGACTAGTTTAAAATATAAAAACCCTCACTAGGGGTTGACATGTAAACATGTCTCCAACGTACAATAATATACCCAAAATTCAGAAATTTGAACGAAAAAAGAAAATCATAAAACAATATTTTTGTCTTGGTATTGGAGAATATAGGATCCAATCCTCTTAAATATTCTTGGAGCCGGGTTTGCTAGGGCTGTTTGTGGCCGTGGGACTCATCCCGAGAGTGTTCTTCACAGCGTCGGCTGCTCCCTGTGCCATGTTCTTAACTTGGCCACCAGTCTACACACCAAAACCAATAATAAATATGTTAATGAATATATAATTAATGTCATTTAAATTAAGGAAAATGAAAAAATGAGAAGAAGAAAACAAAACCTGTTGGATGACACTAGAGGCCTGGGAAATTAGGGAAGGGCTGTTCTGATCATGTTCTGATGATGAGTGTAACTGTGAGTGAGTATGGTGATCAGCATGTTGGTTCATTGCATGTGATACATTGTTCAAGTACTCTTCCTTCTTCAGCTATAATTAACATATATTAGATATAAATATTGGATATATCATATATATCTAGTTCATCACAAATATCAGATTTTCGAAAATTGTCAATATTGCATAAAACTAGACTGTGAATGTTCAGTCTCGGTCCAAATAACATAAAAACCATGATTTTAGATATCTAACATATTTAATCCAAATTAAAAACAAACTCTTATTAAGGATTTGTGATATATTAGCTAAAAAAAACATACCAAAAAAAATACATGATGGGATTGATATGCATTATATTGGTGCAATCATCTAATGAATGAAGTGGTTATTTTGTGTTTGTATGTACCTGAACTTGACCGCTGACTTCTTCGGCTTCGTGTCTCAATTGCTGGCTCGACGACATCTTCTTTGTTGATCTGTGAATGTCTTAATTAGATATTAAGATTGTAAATTTGTAGAATACCTGATGGGATTGATATGCATCTACTATAGTATTTATACATATCGCAAGAAGTGTTTTTTTTATAGTAAAAATCCTAAATCTACGCATTACTATTGGCGATTTTTACATTGCTAATTTTTGCTGTGGAGGTGAATAATTTGAGGACGTCTCAACGTGCTTGGTCAAGAAATAAAGGAGGATGACCGGCAAAAAGATAATCTTAAGCCTTTTTTGTCGGTGACAATTCTTTTCTTTTTTGCCCTGTTGCTTGTTAAAAAGGTATTTTATTCATGTAGTATGGTTTGAAAAGTCCGATCGATTTCTAGGCTTTATAGAGTTTTGTTCTTGGTATGATCCAACTAAAATAAATTTGTTTTATATATTGTCGAATGTATGTAAAAATATTGTGCGAATTATTGTATAGTACTGTCACGTTGTATATTTTGGTTTCTTTTTTATAAGAAAAATGTAAATATCTAGTGCGTAATGACGGTTGCGTAATGCATTGAGTACATGAATATCCAGTAATTATAATCCGGATAACGTGAGTCACCCACGTGTCTAGCATTCTAGCTTCTTCTGTGACTTAATTTAGTTTTTACCATGAGGTGGCACATCAGCATAGGGTGGTCTTCAGAACGAGAAACCTAACTTTATAACACTCGCACATAACTCCAAGTTTCGAACCTTCGTCACTTCAACCTAATCGGGGCACGTAGCTACACACATGTCGAGATACTGTAACACATATCTTGTTCCCACGCCGACCAAGACTTGCTATATATACTTCTTAACGAACGACTCGGAGACAACTCATCACAGTTCCAAACACATAAAAAAACACACGATCTTAAGAAAAGGTTTATTATCAAGGTAAAATATTTTGGTTTCGAATTTTTGAAGAGAGAAAATGGCGTCTCATCAAGAACAGAGTTACAAAGCTGGTGAAACTAGAGGCAAGGCTCAGGTACGTACTAAATGTTTTATATGAATTACTACAAATCTACAATACTTGTTTGGAAACAACAGTTATATATATATATTTTGTTTTTTGCAAAAAACTAAAATATTTTTGTATAGATGGTGAAGTTATTATTTGATTAAAAAGGAAAAATCATCTGAATGATAATTTTAATCATCAAATCTTTGAACTGTAGGAGAAGGGGGAAGCTATGGGAATGATGGGAGAGAAAACACAGGCAGCTAAGGATAAAACTCAAGAGACAGCTCAAGCGGCACAACAAAAGGCTCATGAAACAGCTCAAACGGCACAACAAAAGGCTCATGAAACAGCTCAAACGGCACAACAAAAGGCTCATGAAACAGCTCAGTCTGCTAAAGACAAGACGTCTCAAGCAGCACAAACAACTCAACAGAGAGCTCAAGAGTCCAAGGACAAAACGGGAAGCCACATGTCGGAAACCGGAGAGACAATCAAGAACAAGGCACAAGACGCAGCGGAATATACCAAAGAGACAGCTGAAGCTGGTAAGGAGAAGACCAGTGGGATCTTGGGCCAGACCGGTGAGCAGGTGAAGCAGATGGCTATGGGAGCTACTGATGCAGTTAAGCACACTTTGGGGCTTGGTACTGATGAAGGAAATAAAGAACATGTTTCTTCAGCCCCAAGTACTACTACTACAACCACTACTCATGAAACACAGAAGAAGTAATTAAAGAAGATGAACAAGATTTGTTTTGTGTGTGTCCTTGAGTTTTCATGTTTTGTTTGCTTTGTTTAACGTTTGTTGTGTTTGTGAGATTATGTTGATCCTACTTGTTGTTTATTTGGCCTGAGTTTTTACGTATTATTATGTAATGGTTTTATATTGGCCCTTGTTATCTAGGCCGGTGAATAAATTTTATATTTTCGTTTTTATTTTGGCATCTCTGATTAGGTTCCTATAATTACCATTTGTTGGCTCAAAAGAGAGAAAAGGGTCGTATTTTAATTATTAAAGTTCCAAAATCACCTTGTATGTTCTCAGAAACCCTTGTAATGTCGCACCCGGAGTTTTTTTTGTTCTTTTTTTCGTCAATTAAATTTTATTAAGTTTGGGAGTCTTTACAAATGAGATGTTGCCTATTACAAATTTTTGGAACAAAATTTTTAAAAATAATCATTAAGTAGGCTTTCCAGTGTCAGTTCCTTGATCTCTTCTATTGATAGCATTGATTAAAACCTCATAACCCCCTTTAAATATTAAAGAACAATAACTTCGAATCCAAGTTTGTTGTATGGCTCTGTTAGTAATCTTTTTGTTTATGTAACTAACGTTTGATGTCGATTGACACTGTTATAACCCGAGTCGATCTCCAAAAAACATATTTTACATATAGACTAAAAGATATATCTCTAGATCGGATGTCAACTTTGCAATGACCGCAAAGTTTTATAAATTCAATTCTAGTAATTTTAGACATATCAAATAGTACTTTAATTTTTTTTTTCTAAAATTTAAAGCTAACTAATATTACATGCAGTTGATTATTTCCCCACCCAAGGAAGTAACGTAAATCGGCATCTAGGGGGAGTCGGACAAATCCATTATGTATCTATGCCAAACCATAATTAGAAATTTCAGTTAAGTTTCCAATTTGGTTATACAAGGAAAAATATATACTCTTTTCTTTTCATATTTGTGTCATTCTAGATTTCAAATTTTGTTCAAAATAAGTATTGTTATACAATTAATAAATATTTAGAGAGAAATAACTAAAATATAGTTTTATTAAAGAGAGATCTGAATATATACATATTTATATTTATAATGCGATTAGCATGAAATTCTTATGTTATATTTATATTTATAATTATAGTAGCTCATAAATTTATATTTCGAAAAACTAAGAAATATATTTTTATGAACTTTCTCACATATCTTATTAAATTTCATATTCTATCTCATATTGCATAACTCTTATATTAATAATTATATCCATATTTAAGGCATTACATTTTATCTAATTAAATTTGTATATTTTGTTATATGTAGACATTTTTGTAACTTCCATAGTATTATTAGTATTTCAATGAATGACTTAGTTAAAAACATAATAAATAATAAAATATATTAGTGTTGTCAAAAAAAAAAAAATATTAGTATGTACTTAATACATCTTTGTAACTCTCATATATATAGTCTATATAACTAATAGATATTTATTGATATAAAGATTAGTACATTAACTACCCAGTTAAATAATAAATCTATAATAGGCGTTAAACTACAGTTTTCATATAAATAGCAAGACACACGTCTCACTAACCCTCATAAATCAGATCACACATAAAAAAATATTTCAAAGAAATTTTTATTAGTGTATATCTATATGTATGCCCTATGTATGTAGCATATGCTATTATGTTTATAAGAAGTTTATACCGGTAAGAATGTATATATATATATATATTTAAAATATAAGGGTATATGTAATTTTCTTTTATCTAAATTGTCTTCATATTTATTTTATTTTTAGGTCAATTAGTAATGCATATAAATTCTGCAAATATATTATCAACAACATGATATTAAGCCAATAGTTAAAAAACGTCTAAAAATTAAATCTTAGAATTGTATGGACATGTTAGTTTTATTACTTACACTTTAGAATATTTTTCTTTTCTCATCTTATGCTTTTCATTGTGATGTGGTAAAGGAGCTAAATTAATTTTTATTATAATATGGATATGAGTTTCTTGTTATTTTAAAATATTAAAACTATAAATGGCTGTATATTTTAACCACTGTTATAACCCGGACTGGTCATGGGCTAAAGCTGGTAAAGCCCTTGCTTTAAGCACCAAATAATATATAGGGTTAGTTAAAAGTATGTGCTCAAATAAATAGAAAACGAAAAGGAAAGAGTTGATAAATTGAAAATTAGTTTTTTCAATGAAATAAATAGAAAACGAAAAGGAAAGAGTTGATAAATTGAAAATTAGTTTTTTCAATGGGGGGGAGGTGAAAATACGTGGCTATCCCTATACCAATTTAGTTGCAAGTTCAGCATGTAATGATTATTCTCTAAGCAAATATCTGACAAGATCCAATTGTGCAGAGACACCAATGATGATGCGCTATATAGATTATTATCGGATAACTAAGTTGCATTTATAGATTGTTATCGGATAACTAGATTGTTATCTAATATGTTATCTGATAATTAGATCGTTATCAATTATGTTATCGGATAATTAGATTGTTATCAAATAATGAAATTCTTATAAAACGATAGTAAAGTATAAAACTCAACAAAAATGCAACACAACTGAATCCCTAAATATGATACATTTAGATAAGGGATAACACATTAATTAGTATAATATTTTTGTTAATATGTGTGGATATTATCAGATAACGAAAAGGTTATATGCTTAGGTGAGAGATAAAGAGAGAGAAAGATATAAGAAGAGAACGAGAATCGATGTTTATTTGTTTATGTAAGTTATAGATAGGGGTAAAAACGTCTGGAAAAAAGAAAACTAAATATTGAGTTATGGATGTTAGATATTTAATTAATTGGTCAACTGAGACTACCAAATGTAAATACCCTAATATATATATATATATAAATTTTGAGGCAACAGATTCTATAAGTAGATGTAGTTCAGTGGTTAATTCTTCTTTATTTTGTGTTTGAAAATTTCCAAAATGTTTTTGAGATTATTTAGATAGTCAACAAATATCATAATATCCCACGGAAAACTTTCACATAGACTCAAATTTTCCACTACCTTAAGGAAAAAAATGTCTAGAAAACCTAGTTTTTTCTTCTTTGTTTTAATAACATATCATATAAAGAAAATCACTGCCATTTTCAAAAGATCTTCATTTTCTCTTCTATTGAGTTTAGTTTTTGCTGCACGTCAAAATTCTTTTTTTCTGCGTGTATAAAATATTTTTCAGGAAAATTTGAAATATACTCGTCTTTAGTGTGAACCACATAATCTGATGGGAAGTCATCGCAACATAATCTAATTAACAGTTCATGTTCTCGAGAATATATAATGGGAACACCATTAACAATAAACCATCATTCATTATCCCTGATATAAGTTGTCTTAAGATCTAGAGAACATAATCCCGTGAATTTATGATTATCTTCTCTAGGCATATGGAATATTTGTTTAAATTGTGGGTGTTCCTGAGGAATGTTCTTTGATCAATCTCGGTAGACATAAAAATCTACTTGTGAGACCCCAATGCAGAGAGGTCAGGGCGTAATTTCCTCATGAACACACCCACAATTTCAACATATATTCCATATGCCTAGTGAAGATAATCATTATTTCATGGGATTGTGGGCTCTAGATCTTAAGATAGCTTATATCAAGGATAATGAATGCTTATTTATTTTCAATGATGTTCCCATTAGATATTCAGTTTGGGAACATGCATTGTTAACTGAATTATGTTGTTTTGACCTCCCATCAGATTATGTGGTTCACATTAAGGATGGGTATATATCAACTTATGCTGAAGAGTATTTTGTAGACGGGAAAAAGATAAATATATCAGACGTGCAGCAAAAACAAATCTCAATGGAAGAGGAAAATGAAGATTTTTGAAAATAGCAGTGATTTTCTTCATAGGATTTGTCATTAATGTAAAGAAGAACAAAACCGGTTTTTTAAACACTTTCTTTGTTAAGGTAGTGAAAAATTTGAGTCTCTGTGAAAGTTTTCAGTACAGTACTCTCACATTTGTTGACTGCCTAAAGGATTTCGAAAACATGATGGAAACTTTCAAACACAAAGTAAAGAAGAAGACTAAATGGACTTTCTCTTGCGTCATAACTCCTTTAGAGGTAATTTCTGCTTTTGTTGTTTAACAATGTAGTTTTGAGAGTCTTTATTTTTTATTTGTTTTCTTTATGCATTGTAGATATTAGCTTTTGAATGTATTTCACAGCTCAAGACATCATATCAAATTGATGTAGAAGAAGCACATAATGCATGTCCAAGAATGTGTAAGAAGAAGTTTGTTAAAACCAGTGACAAATGCTTTACCAAAAAACTTCAAGAATAACCTAAGCCTCAATTCCTCAAAGGATCACGCTTGTACAAAAAAATAAGCTCCTATACCCGAGCCATAACTAGTAAAAACTCAGATTCAAACAGAGGACAAGATCTTTTCCTTGGCAAAAAAACTATCTAGCCACAAAGGATGGCATGACGCCACATACGGCTGAAGTCTACAATAAGAAAAGAACCTCGTCTCAATATGAGTTTTCCACAAAAAAAAAAAATCACCCAATAACAGAACCCGTAAACGACACACCTCCATAGATTTGTATCTAAATGAAGGGCAAACACTAACCTCTCATCTTGCAGACCAAAAGTCACCTTATCCATTATTTGACTGCTCATACTCTTAATAGTCCATAGAAGCCCTTTGAAGTGAGCTTCCTCTCGATCCCTTACATTAGCCGAAGCTCTCCTGCTATGTAATAAAACTCCACCCTCATGGTCTCTTAGCACCCAAGCAACCCTAGCCAACCTGTTTTTGGTGGAGCATGAAATCCCTATATTACATTTAACCTAGTTAATGAGAGGAGCTAACTGTGGGCACCGGGATCAGCACTTCGGGTTAATGGGCCAATTCCGGTTGAAGGCCTCGACACGAGGCCCACGAGAAGCCTTATGAGCCCGTTGAGGTCGGACTGGACTTGAGCTGGGGAAGTAAATACGCGATCGTAACTGACAATCTGAGCAGTCAAACACATCATTAATGCAGATCGCATAATGAGCGGAGCAGAGTCCGCGATCCCTTTAGCTAGGCCATTGTATTATAGTATAAATAGGGAGAGGATGATTTGTAAGAGAGGTCGGAAAATAACAGCAATACAACTACACTATTCTCTCTATTTACTATTTCGCTCCTCGATTTCGGTTCGAGTTCGTGACAGGGAATAAGATCTCACTCAGCTTCATCGTTCACCCTCCAGCAGGCTTCAGCTCCCACACTAACCAACCTTTCTTCACTTGTAAGCTGCTGGTCTCTCGACTAGCCAAGGAAGAATTTTCTCCACTTACTACCCTAGTCTTTTTCATCCTCAAGCTTTTGTGCCTTGTACATTCCTTCCAATCATCTTTATTTTTTAGAACAATTTCTAGAGGAGAGAAATACTTAAGGGTGTATTCAAAATGAAATTTTAAGAGATTTGAGTTTTATTGAATTTTTAAATGATTTTTATGATTTTAGGAAAATTTATAGTTTTTGGTGAAATTTGAAAAGATTTTATAAAAGTCATATAAACTTCCCTAAAATCATCATAATTATTTAAAAACTCAATAAAACTCAAATCTCTTAGAATTCCATTTGAATACACCCTTAAAAAAAAAACATATGATTTCTGTTTTTCCAAATCCTACTTATTTCATTTTTTTTTTTTTTAAGTTACTTTGACTATGTGTACATTAAAAAATTAAAACACAGCGTCAAATTGTCCCTTTTTTTATAACAGTAGCGTAATTAATTCTGAAGCTGTCAAAAGAGTCGGTCGGTCATTGTGATTTGTGAAGTTCATCTTGCTGCTATAAATAAACGTAGTCGTCATCATCGTCACGAAGTCGCATACCTCTTAAATCTTACTTATCGATTTCCCAACAAGTCAAAGTAAGCCATGGACGAAGTGATGAAGAAGCAAAACGACGTTGCTCTGTTCCGTGCAGGGAAAGTAATCTCTGCCGTAGCCAAAAACTCTAACTTAGTCTTCTCTCCCGCATCTATCAACTCCATCTTCCGTGAAATCGCTTCCTTCATACTTGTCGACCGAAGCGAAAAAGGTGGGCCAAAGATCGCGTCAGTCAATGGAGTTTGGATCGAGCAATCACTTCCGTCTTCTCCCAAGTCGAAGGAACTCTTTGAGAATTTCTTCAAGGCTGATTTTGCTCAAGTTGATTTCATATCCAATGTTAGTTTCTGATTTCTCTAGATTTTCCATATAGATTTAGGTTTCAAATTTGCTTTATATAAATTAGGTCAAGAGCTGCTTGTAATAAATTAGGTCAAGTTTTTGAAATTAACTTCATGGTTATTTTTGTTGTTTTGAAGGCTGAAGAAGTGCGCAAGGAAGTGAATTCGTGGGCTTTACATCACACCAATGGTCTCATCAAAGATCTGCTTCCTCCTTGATCTGTTACAAGCCAAACCATTAAAATTTATGGAAACGCATTGTACTTCAAGGGAGCCTGGGAAAACAAATTCGATAAGTCAATGACGATTCACAAACCATTCCACCTTGTCAATGGCAAACAAGTACATGGTGCCTTTCATGAAAAGCTACGAAAGACAATATATTAAGGCTTACAATGGTTTCAAGGTCCTTAAACTACCATACCAACAAGGCGATAATAATAAGCGTCGCCAGTTCTCAATGTGCTTCTTTCTCCCCGACACGAAAGATGGATTGGATAAGCTTGTGGAAGAAATGACATGTACTGATGGATTCTTGGACAATCACATTCCGAGATGGAAAGATAGAGTTGGTGAATTCAGAATTCCAAAGTTTAAGATAGAGTTCGGGTTTGAAGCTTCAAGAACTTTTGGTGAAATAGAGCTTAATGTGTCACTGTACCATAAAGCTTTGATTGAGATCGATGAAGACGGTGGTGCGGAAGCTGCGGCTGCTACTGCTCTATGTTGCGTTTATGGCAGCATGACTTATTTGCCTCCTCCTCCCGTAGATTTTGTGGCTGATCATCCGTTTCTTTTCTTGATTAGAGAAGACAAAACCGGAACTGTTTTGTTCGCAGGGAAAGTCTTTGATCCTTCCGTATCTTCTTCTACTTAGGTTAGGACATGCCTTGAGTTGACCGTATCAGAGTGTTTGGGGTTTTAAAGATTTGCTTCTTCGTGTAACTTTTGATTTTTGATTTTTCTTATAAGAATAAGATCATCTCCTTTTATCTTATCTTAATATAGTAATCACGATTAAATTTGTTTCAACTTTAAATTTTACTTCGATTTTTAGTTTTACTTTTCCATTTTTAGTATAGAGGTGAATTCATGGGTTGAGCATCACACTAATATATAATCTCATCAAGGATCTTCTTCCTCACGGATCTACATTTTAATAATAATTTGAAATATCCTTTAAATAAAAAAAACAAACCTTTCAATAAAAATCTTATTACATAACGAATAGAGGGAATAAATATTAGAATGGATATTAATATTGGTCGGTAACTTTGTTCCCCAGTTCTCTTCGGTCCGCAGAGTATAACCATATCATCAAAGCTCAATGGTTCTTAGCCAAACACGGATCTCATTCATTACATGATCCCTGCACACACATGGTATAAATCAAATTCAGAGATGTATGTTAAGAAACATGTAATCAAATAAAAAAAAAGTGGAATAAGCAATCAATGTTAAAGACCCTCCGCATTGTTTGAATAAGGTTGGGAATCCAGCCGTTCGAAGGGAGTCAGCACATCTATATCCAAATGCAGAGGGAATCACATCATCAGCTGTGACACGTTAGAACTAATAGTAATTAGCATATTGCGATTTGTATCTATTAGAATAGGAATATTCCTTTGTGTATATCTATACTATTAAAGCTGAAGTACACAATGAATTTACACTATAGTTTTAAAATGAAATAATTATCATTTCTAACTGGGTTAACACGCGTATCTAACTAACTAAACGGATATGTTAATCGGGTTTAGAGATTTAATCTACATCGTTCATTTTTCAGTTGATAAAAAAAAAATTGGTTTTCTATATTAAAGGAAAGATAATTATTACGTTTGATATTTAACTTTATTTGTAAGATACAATGCCTAAAATTTAGCTTAACTGGCAAGATTTTCTTAATTTCAAATATTTTATAAAGATCTTGATCGAAATTTTAAACATTGAGTATTTTAATATTTGTTTTAATAGAAACCATTCCATGTTTTCTTAGTATGGAATATTCAATATAGTTGACTTTTTAAACTATTTTATTTTTAACTTGACCAACCAAATCAATCTATATTAACATTTTTTAAATACATTTGATAATATAACTTTTTATTTGTAAGATTTTTATTAATAAACTTTTGTCATTTCATTATATATTAAAAATTGAAGAATTATTTATTAAGTAATCATTATCCTATTCGATTTTCTTTGAATATATATTTCCTTAATCATTTAAAATCCATAATATGTATATATTTCCTTAATCATTTAAATCTAAATCGTTTATATCAAAATCATTAATTTATGGTAGGCAAAATCAACGAATTATATCTTAATTTATAACAATTTACTAATTTATGCTAATTAAATTCGCCTATTAAATATAAACATGATTTGTTATTCTAAGTCTTCTAAAAATGGAATGGCGGCATGATC